>NW_027506959.1:370000-495845 GCF_052324685.1 Brachyhypopomus gauderio
GTATGGCATGTTTCAGGCTCTTCACCAACCTTGATTGTCTGTTATATATTTCTCTACTACAGTGTGTTTACTATGCTGCTCCCAAAGAGTGATTTCACCTTTGACCTTTCTGGAACTCACCTGCAAATTAACCTAGTAACGACAAAGACGGTGGGACACAGCAGCTTCATCACTCTCTCCTGCGCCTGGACTCACATGCAGCCCTAAATCTGTTGAGCTTTTATGGCAGCAGAATATCTTTGCATATTGTAATGCAAGAAAATGTGCTATTAAATAGTGAAAGTAAGAGCACTGAAGGATTTGTAGATTGTTGCCTGGTGGTGAAGCTAGCCTGACTGTTGTGTGGTTATTTACAGTGTTGATACTATGATGTGAGGAATCACTGTCCCCTGGAGCTCCATAACCTCAAAAAGTACAAATGAAAGATTAAAGAATCTCTTCAGTTGACACTATTAGTTCATCAGTGTGTGTGTTTTTAACTGAAGATTCTGGGAGATTTATCTGATCTGGGGCTTCGTGGTTTAAGGAAGATCAACGTGCCGTATGCAGTCAGTGGATCCAATGGATCTACACACACACACACACACTCAAAGATGGTGATGACCGCACCCCGAGCGGTCACTTTAGAAGTGAAGCCACTAAATGGATCCTACACTGTTCCTTAATCAAATGTACAAATAAAAATTTTACTGATGTTTCCCTTGTCACTCATCCTAAACCTTTAAAAGTGTCTACACAGTTAAATCTACACTTCTACACAGACAGAAAGACATATACTATTTACAGCAAGTTTAAAGCCACATAAAAATAACGCCACAAACATTAATCAGTGAATGACATTCACGTGCTTCACATAGATGCCTGGTTTCCATTGTAACGGACCACGTTTACTGCTTTGTCTTAGATTAGATTTTGCCACTTCGCAGTTTCATCTGGATATATCAATCTTTCTTTGCCTGAAGGGACTAATTTATGCAAGATTCTTTTTAACTTATACAAATATGTCACTTCCGCCTGGAACCGTTCGCCATTTTGAACAGGCTTGGCTGGTGGCTAGCTATGTGGAATGGTCTAGAAGAGAAAAACTATTCTGGCTGCTGTCTTAAATCACTGTAGAAACCCAGATCGTTCGTCTCGCTTGATATATTTTCCATGTAAGCGTAAAAGCCACTAAAGACAACCCTCAAGGTTCAGCGGATCTCGCTGATGACACATGGTGCGGACCCCCCAAAGATGAGTTGCAAAGATCCGCCGGCAGCCGCGCCAACCCGAAGGACGTCTACAGCATCTGTTCGGAGCGAATAAAATAGTCCGCTTTCGCCCCACTTACTGCGCCAAGGAGAAAACGCGCAGAACAAATTCCATGCAATACGGACAAGAGCACAAGGTAGTTTCACCGGAGCTTGTCGCCGTGTCCGGCGCTTTGTGTTAGCTACACAGCTCGCCCAACAACCCAACAGCCCACAGCTAGTTCGGCTAGCCGAGCCGCTAACGGGCGCAGCGGCGTCTCGTTTTTGTTAGCTAGGCAGCTAACTCGCTTAGTTAAGTAGTCAACTAGACTAGTAAAAACAAACAAAAAATCCCGAAAATGAACGTTTGAGTCGGTGTTTTTGTCAGTATTCATCGCAAAGCCTCTTTAAGACGATGCATTATTAGTAAATTTGGGAGAAAACGTGGCCATTTTCTGCGGGCCTGGAATTGAGGGGCTGGCCTGCATTGTCTGTAACACTACCTTAAACGAGCTAGCTGCTAGCTATGTTCACCGAGTCGCTTAGTTACCGCTCATCTTCCCCGTTATTCGCGCCCGGCTCATCGTTTACGTTAAGTTCGCCAACTCGCCAAAAGTGATATGAAAGAAGCGTCATTGTTGCAAAGTTATATATAAAGATTACAGACAGTGATGGTGTGCATTTGTAATATGGATCTCGCGGTGTGCCTCATCGATTTCTCTATTTAATCTTTTTTTATTTAAATCACTTCACCTAGCAAACGAATTTCACTTCTGTCCCTAACCAGACGTTGCGTCTGTGAAGTAAAGTTTTCGATTCTATAAATTATTTTTTCTATTACTTTTTTCTTTTTGGTGTTTTGTTTTTCTTTTTTGATGAACATTTTTTCTGTTTAAAAAAAATCAGTATTAAACTGCTATCAACAGCTTTTTCTTTGGTGGAAAAGTTAACGTTTCTTCCTCTTTTTGTAATAGGAGAAATGTTTCAGCTTCCCGTGAACAACCTTACCCGGCTAAGAAAAGCTAGGAAAAAGGTTAAGAGGCTGTTGAGTGACATTGGCCTGGACTACTGCAAGGAACACGTAGAGGTACATGAACATTTTAAAATTGTCTAGCACTAACTCTGTATATATCTTAAGCATGGTGTGATTAAGTCCTTGTATATCTTTAAAATATGATGAGATTAACCCTGTATATAGATTTTTAAATAGGTAAGTTTAATTTATTTTTTTAAATTAGATTAAAAGTTTAATTTTAATGGATAGTTAAAAATCTGACTGGTCAGAACAAATCCATAAATGTATTTGTAATTTTGCAGTGAGATGCGAAGTTTCCAATGCTAAAAAAATCCTGTTCTTTTAAAGAAAAATTATTTTTAGCCAGTGAACCTGCAGAAAGTATAATCCACCTGCAGTCTTCTGTCTTTTTGATGATCTGTCTATCAGTATCTGTTTCTATTTATATTCATATGTTCCCACTCAGGATTACAAAGAGTTTGGTCCTGATGAGTTCTACATGAAACATTTTTACCTTGATGTATGTTTATGGGATCCATCCTGGACAAAGTCACAGGTAAACCATTTTAATCCATGGAGTTTGCTCTGTTTTCCAGTGTATTCCTCAGGTTGACATTTCCTCCTGATGTGTTCCAGGACTACAGAACCAAGCAGTTTTGCTGCTCCGATTGCCCCTTTGCGTCCAAGTACTTCTCGGCATACAAGAACCACTTTCGCAATGTTCACAGAGAAGATTTTGAGAATCGCATCCTGCTCAACTGTTCCTACTGTATGTATAGTGGGAACAAGAGGACCTTGGAAACTCATGTGAGGCTTTTCCACATGCCACACAACGTGGTTCGACAGGGTGTCGCGAGCCCTCACAGCGCCCCGGTGGGAGTTAGAGATGGGGTACGCATAGACAAGCCTATGCTCAATGACCGGAAGGAGCTGCCAGTGTATTACTGCAAGAAGTGCACGTATCGGGACAGACTGTATAACGTGGTGCGCAGGCATATCTACAGGGAACACTTCCAGCATGTGGCCACACCTTATGTAGCTAAAAACTCGGAGAAGCAGGAAAAGAGTGACGCAGCCCCGGTCAATAGTCATGGCATCCACTGTAAGAGCTGCCTCTTTGTCCCACGCTCTTATGAGGCGCTGGTGCAACACGTCATCGAATTCCACGAACGTATCGGCCATCAAGTGACTGCCATGATTGGCCACACCAATGTTGTAGTGGCCCGGTCGCAAGCCAACATAATTCAGAGGGGTGCCACCATCACCCCTGGCATACCTCCTTCCATGGCACAACCAGGGAACCGATTTAACATGCCCAAAGTGATGGGGATGCCTGTGGGGAACCATTTTAAACAGGGTGTCGCAGGAAACTGTGCGTCTGGCCAGCCAGTACGCATTACACTACCTGACAAAGCTCTAATGTCTGGCACAGGCTCCCAGTCACATACAGGAAAACACCTGGGTGGCTTTGGTGTCACAGCCTCTCATGGTAATTCCTCTTTCTCTCCCTCAATGAAGTCCCTACCTCTCTCTTCAGTGCATACTGCTACTGCTACATTGACCTCATTGCAGGCTAAGAAGGCTGCAGCCAATGCCCTGAACACCTCACAAACACAGAAGTGGAAAATATGCACCATCTGCAATGAACTATTCCCTGAGAATGCATACAGTGCTCACTTTGAAAAGGAGCACCAGGCAGAAAAGGTGCGTGCTATGGCGAAGTATATCATGAAGATCCACAATTTCACAAGCAAGTGTCTGTATTGTAACCGCTACCTGCCAAGTGACTCCCTTTTGAACCACATGCTGGTCCACGGACTGACATGTCCGCAATGTCATTCCACGTTTTATGAGGTTGAGAAAATGGTATCGCACAAGCGACAAGCCCACCCAAATGAGCCAGGGGATCCTCCCACTGGCTCCCCGCTGACCTTTGACCTCACACTTCAGCAAGGTAGTCCTAAGAATGTGCAGCTTATTGTTACCACCTATAACATGAAAGAAACACCCGAGTCGTCTTCGTCCACGTCCGCACAGCCATCAAACAGTGCAGTAACCAGGCCAACACCAGCGACAACAATGCCGGGAAAGATGCTGGAAAAAACCATTGAGTCTCCAATGAGGAATGCCTCCCAGAATGCACCCCAGAAGAAGGAGGTGGGGAAAACCCTTTGCCCGCTCTGCTTCACCATCCTTAAGGGCCCCATTTCGGATGCGCTGGCACATCACCTCCGAGACCGACATCAGGTCCTTCAGACACTGCACCCAGTGGAGAAAAAGCTCACCTACAAGTGCATCCATTGTCTGGGTGTTTACACCAGTAACATGACTGCTTCCACCATCACACTTCACCTGGTGCACTGCAGAGGGGTAGGGCAATCTCCGAAGGGTCACGGCAGTAAGTCCATCTCGACTTCACTGCGTTCAGCAGGAGCTGGCTCTCTCAAACGCGAGCTGGTAGCCCCAGATGCTTCTGACCCCAAGAGGCGGAAGATGGTAGACCAAAGCAGATACTATCCCACAGTATTTGTGGAGAAGCCGGAAGAGCCTGTTGTCCTTGCGTTGGACCCCAAAGGCCATGCCGACGAGACTTATGAGGAGAGGAAGGCTTTCCTCACGGCCTATTTTAACCGGCGGCCCTATCCATCACAACGGGAAGTAGAGAAACTTGCTGCCAGCCTGTGGCTGTGGAAGTCTGATGTCTCCAGTCACTTTGCCAACCGGCGACGCTCGTGCGAACGGGATTTTATAACTCGTAAACCAGTAGTGTTACTGGGCTTTAACATGCGAGCAGTGAACCAGTTGAAACATGACATGAACTTCGATCGTCAGTGGCTGTTCGTCGTCAACAAGGAGATAAGTGGAATCTCAAGAACATCCAAGATGAAGCTGAAGGCTCCTGTTGGTTTCTCTGCTGAGGAGGACAGCAAAGCTCTCCAATTTAAGAGCATGAGACAAGCTCTAAACACTGGATATAGTAGTCAAAGCAACTGTGCCTTCAAACCAAGCCCTGGGACTTCGTCAGAGCCCATTTCTATCGATTCCGATAGTGAATCGGATCAGGAGGTTATGTTCATGGATAATCTGAAACTCGAATCTCACCAAGCAGCTACATTTCAGCCTTCAATGGTTCAGAAAAAAGGGACCATGCTAAGGGAGAGCTTCCTGTACGAAAGGGATCGGAGAGCCAGAGCAACGGCAAAGAGTCTTGATGTGTCCGTGTGTGGCTCCAGTCCTGAAGAAGCAACATGGTCAGGCAGCATGTCCCCTGATGAGAGCCACTACAGGCCAGCCGGACGGTTTGAGGAGAAGGGGAAAGAGGTTGGGTTGCTAGGTAGATGATGGCACGTGGTCAGTCTTCCAACCCCAGTATGTAAAGTCCCTTGAGTCTTAGGTCAGATCCCTTACCTCAAACTGATTTCAAGCGTTATAGGACTGAAACCATACAAAACCCAAACAGTGGTACAAGTTCGCTGACAAAACTGTTTACTATCACATTGTCTGCTGTGAATAAGCAGAAAGGAAACCCCGCATACTGTATGATTTCTCTCCACCCTTAAGATTCTTGGTGACTTATTTTGGATTTTTGGGGGTTATTTTATTTTTTTTACTACACTGCCCTCTGTATTTAATCACACATTTGATGGAATTGTAACAAAACTGATAGAAGGTATGTTTCTTTTTCTCTGATCAAATAAAATTGACATTGTAATTCACTATAAAGAGCTCTGATTTATTAAGTCACCAGATTTAATTTTAATATGTGTAAAATTAAGTTTTCCTCATCAGCCAAGAGCTAGTTTTAAAAGTATTTCTGTAGTCTAGCTTTAGATCTTGTCCTAACAGTTTACATTAATGGATCATGTCATAGATTTGGCGGTTTTCATACTGTTGTAAACAGTGGTCTATTTCAGTTTATTGTGAAATAGATATTTTTTCAAACAAGTGCCAGAGTATTCATTTGAGCTTCCTCACAGTAGTAATGCAGAACCAATGTGTTTTTCTGGATCTCAACAGAGGTGTCAATTCCAGGTTCAGAAAGTCCTCACCAGGATTTTGCTCAGGCTTCCTGGATTGTGTTTATTCCACTAATTTTACCTGGATTGCACTAATTAGAAAATCTAACAAGCTTGAGCAAAATCCTGGTGAGGACTTTTAATATCTGAACTTGGAATTGACACCTCTGGATCTGAATAAATGTAACTAAGTTTTTTGTTTACAGTTATCTCATTGAGTTGTTTTTTTCTGTGTTGCAGTTGATATTGAAGTAACCTTGTTTCAATTATCACTGTTGAACTTGACATTTTAAAACAATCTTTTAAAAAGTTGTTTGCCTAAATGGCCGTACTCACACATCCTTTCATGGTCATTTGAAACACAGATCATTGCACTTGCTTTGTTTCACCATTAGATGGAAGTGTCTGCAAATGTTGAAAACTCAAAAACTTATTAGTTATGACATTTTTTGACAACTACAACTCTGCACGAAGTCAGCTTCTCTTTCTTTTACAACACATTTTTATCTATCATTAAATTGCTTCTGCTCTTGAAATTATCCTACCAGACTAAAAATAGGTAGGAATTGAAAGTATTAGTAGCCCTGAAAGAATTTGGCGTAAAACCTTCCATTGTGTAGGTGCTGTTCGAATCCTTACTGAAGTCTCAGTATTCCCTTGAAAAGATATTTTAAATACTTCTTATATAAATGATTCAACAAGACCTTTTGAATTCTTAAAGATAATACCCACACCTAGGATCTTGGGTTCCTCATAGATTTTAAGCAAATGTGTTTTCTTTCTCCAAAATTGGCCTACTGCCTCGCGCTATGTGGGCACTCCAGGGTAAGCTCTATCTTTACTGTGACTGGGTTACCCCATTCTTCTGTTTTGCGCATTAGTGCATAAATGTTAAGGAAAATGCAGGCCTTTAATGCTGCAGACTAATATTAAGGCAGTTAGGCCAGAAGGGTGCTAACGGCTTCTTAAAGCTTGCTGGGCTGATCCTGTGGTTACTAATCTCTTGGTGTCATTTGGTGCCATTTCCCTAGTGCATAGCCGGCCGTCCCAGCAGATAAACCCAGCCAGGAGGAAAACAATAAATAGAAACCCACCTGCCACTCAGCTCTTTCACCAAACGTTTCTCACACTGACTCCCCTAAGTTTTCAAGCTGTAAGTATATGTTGGTAATTTGCTTTGTACATTTTTATTCTGTAGTCAAAATGTTTCAGGGCTACTTTGTGATAATGAATTGATTTTATGCTCTGATTCATTTCAAATGTACTTCACATATCAAAGTAAATGGGGTTAAAACAATATAAGCAGGAGGCCAATTTCCGTTTGGCTCTTCATGAAGCACAGCATGTTGTTTAAAGCACGCGAGAATGGAACCAAAGCAGCTATACAGAGAAAACATACAAAGAACAAAATATTAAAAAACATTATTTTGAAAAGTCTGAAAAGCAATACAACATTTAAAGCTTTAGGTAGTGTAAGATGTTTAACATTTCAGTAAAAAGTCGAATATAGCCTACACAGGTTTCCTATTAGCCAATTTCCCATTAGTAAAATGGTCAATGCTTGATTCTGTAGGTTTACATCTGAGCCACAAAGCCAACATTGCTAATAATTAAGGGAGGTTCATACCTTCTTAGAAACTGCAAGCTTATAATATTGTATTACATATTGTATTAAAAACACTGTATTACAGTTGACTAATAAATATATATATATATTGTAGCAAAAACATTGAAAAGCTAGTATTTTGTTTGTATATTTGTTCATTCTTATAGGTCAAGGCTTTATATATCTAGAAATAATTTTTACAGAAGTGATCTTATAATAAATGTAAGCCAACTTTCCACACCATGTATTTACTGTTCAAATAACAATCCAGTTAACAACCTGAGTAGTTCATAGATCCCATCAATGAAACAATTTATTATGCATTTCGGTCTCAAAACTAAATAAATAAAAACTACATTTAAAATGTATATATGTGGTTGCTTTTTATAGGATTCCAAAACAATTCACACAAGTAAGCTGCTGTAATTTTGATCTATAAAATATATGCTATGGGACCCAAAACACTTCCCTGGAGCACAACACATTTTACTGATCACATTTTTTACTAGTCACATTTTACACATTCATCACCTGAGTTTATCGTTGGCTTATTATGTTCTAGGACACTGGTTCTTAGTGACTTGAATTAATACTAATGCATACACTCACACTTTGATCTTGGCATGTCATCATAGCTTTACTCTGCACTTCCTATCATAGATAACATACTGCCTTACAGATGATACATTACTGTATATGTCTGAGTAGAAAAACTGAGTCACTGCCGAAGATAAAGGTTTTTAAATGGAACGAAAATAAAAGCTGCCTGTTCATGCTTGAGGACGATTTCATTCTGAAAGTGAGCTGCAGTGAGAATTAGCATGGGGTTGGGTGGCATGCCCAGATGTTCTTTTTATGATTCTTTAAGTTCTCAGAGCTTGAAGGAAACAGGGTCCGTACTTAGAGGCTGTGTTCACATGTGACCACCAGTCAAGCATGCCCAGAAAGACCTAGCCTACAAAACTATGCAAAAGATCGTTTATATCAGGGTTTAGTTCCTAATGCATGTGGACGCTAATTTGCTTTGTGGCTTTTGAGACTATTTTCTTGAAAGTTGCTGTTATGTATCTTAAGATGTAAAATAGAAAACACATTGCATTAGACCGATTGAATGTGTATTTGGCCATCAAAGATATTTCCTGAGGTGAATTATGAAATTTTTTGCTAATGTGTTATCTTTGTTGCAACAGTCTAAACAAAATGAACCCGGTCGCACAACTGCTTTGGGTTCCAGAAGACCCCGTTCAGTACCAGTCAGTATTTAAAGTGTTTACAGTGTTTAAAGCATTCCATTTACAACTACTTCTTCTTTTTCTTTTTTTATCCTGTGTTGACAGCACCTGTGTACATGCATGCCTTGTGAGGTATTCTTCACAAAGGCAAAACTGTTACTGTCAGAGTTTAAAATTAGTTCAGTGAATTATTTTCTTACTGCCAGCTTTATGGAAAGTGTTTAATTTGCATATTGGTGTTCCAAACGCTGTTGGTCTGTCAAGTCTTTACACCTGTGGTGACTGGACAATGGCAGCATTATAAGTGAGCAGGCACCACTACAATGTCACTACAGTGGTCGGTAAACCACAACCTCTAAAACAGTTCTGAACATTTAAATACCATTTACACACTGCAAAAGTTAACCTTTGACAGTCAGTGTCATTTGTTAATTGCCTGGCTAAAGTTTAAGGGGTTTGTCCTGCCAGAAATGAGAAGACAGCATTACCAAAGTATGCATCATTTAGAACTTTATCACTGGAAGGGGAATCATGTGACAATACGTCAAACTTCAAGCAACATTACAAAATACAATATTTAATTTTTTATAGGAAATCTTTATAGCACAGAACACGTCCAAAAAATGGGAACTTTGTCATGAATATATACATTTGCAAAGATATAATAACATATTTATTTTTCACCCACTAATAACTTTGCTATTACTTCAGTCATTATATACAACAGAGGACAAAAAGTTTTACAAAAACAGAATGACAGGACACCTAACACCTCTCAGTCTGTTAATCAGAAGGCAGCACCTCCTTAACAGGGTGTTCATGGGAAAACATGTACGCTTCCAGAGTGTGTTAACACCTGCGTGCATGTCCAGGGACAGGACAGCATGAGGTGGCGGTCACACCAGTGTGGGGACGATCCCGGAGTTCGGGTGGTGGGGGTACGGCATGTTGGAGGGAGAAAGCATGTGCGCTCCAGAACTGTAGGTGAGCAGTGATCCTGCGGGCATGGAGTAGGTTCCTCCATGTTCCTCCGGCAGCATAGGGTGGCCCATGTCGGCGTACACGTCTCCCACGCCACATTTCTTCCCCTTCTTGTTCCTGTTGGACACCTTGCGGTTCCGGGTCTGTATGCCCTCCTTCTTCATGGTCAGCGGTCTGTTTACCTGCGAGAGTGTTTTGCCAGTTATTTACCACTGAGGGATAAACGCCATTACCGATATTCATCTAGGTATGAGAGAGAGCAGGACCGAGGTGTCTGGCGCACAGAGGAGCGAGAGCTCACACTCACATTGTGCAGTTTGAAGTAGAGACCGCAGGCATTGCACACCGGCTCCCCGTTGGCGTTGCGTCTCCATAGCGTCGTGGTGCTGGTCTGGCAGTTGGCACACTGTGTACCAGCACGCTTACTGACGATCTAACACACCGAAGGGACAGTTAAACTCGGTTCTACTTAAACCGAAACACTCATGAACCAGTCTAGCGTAGCGGCACGCACCAGTCTCTTCTTGGGCCTGATGAGAGGTCGGTTCTGCCCGTTCATCTTGTGATACAGGCCGCAGGCGTTGCACAGATAATGGCCTGTTCCATCACGCCTCCACAGAGGGGTGGCCGTCGCACCACAGTTCACACACTCACGAGCCTCTGTTGTAAAAGACACACACAGGTAGTTATTCAGAATCTCAGCATCCATCCCTGACTGGACTGGAGTAGTAAAACTTTTTAATGAATAGGTGTTTTGACCTTTTTCTTATCACAACTCACCTGGTGGTGAGAGTCTCATCTTGTTGCGGAGTTTGGGAGAGTATGACGCAGGGCTCATCCAGGCTCCGGCAGTGGGGTAGAGTCCCACAGGGTTGTAGTCTTGCGGGGACATCATGTAGGAACTGAAGGGCCCCACCATGTGTGAATGTGGAGACGTGTACAGACCACCAGTGGATGAACTCAGATTGAGAAAAGCACCTCCAGAGCCACCTACAGGACTCAGCTTCTCTGGTTTCAAGGCCTCCTGGAACCTGGGGTTTTCCTTTTCATCACGGCCTGGGGAAGGGAAGCCTTCCTTAGGGGAGGCGTAGGACGAGACTGTGCTGGCGGGGTACAGGGGTGGAGAGGTATGGGGGTGAAGTGGTGCTTTAGTGAAGGTGCTTGCAGGCCATCCTGCCGACTGGGTGTTGTATGAGGAACTCAGGCCGTGTCCTCCTGAACTTTCAAGCCACTGGATATTGCTCAGAAGTGACGGTGATGTGTAAACCTGCCGAACTGCAGGTAAACACAGGTAACTTAATAGCATGTTACAAACACAAATATATCCTGTCATTCATTTTATTTACAATAACAATATAAATCATCTTACAATAATTTTTTTATGTCATTAATAACAACATCAATCATTTTATAATATAAAACTATCAACTAAAAATCTCTGGTCAGGTCTCACCTGGGCTGTGTCTGAAGGCAGACGATGCTCTGCTCTGGCTGCTGGAAAAGTAGGAGGAGAGGCTGGTGAAATCGGGGTCAGGGCCGCAGTAGAAGGACTCTGCCTCCTCCCCTGGAGAAAGGAGGCTCTGGTCAGCTGAGAAACCAGCCAGTGGGTCTGGGCCAATGAGACTGGGAGTGATCCAGCGCGATGACTCGGAGGGTGTGTTCTCCATCATTCACTTGGGTTTCTGCAACAGAATCAGTGTTGCTTTTCATTGGTGCTGAACTCATTGAAACGTACGAGGGCGAACTAATGTGCATTGCAGAATTAGCTTACTTATGAATATGTAGATCAGTTTTAAAATAGTATTGCTTCTGTATCATCAGTGGGAATCATTTACTTAATTACTTAATTTGCCTTTTAGTCACACAGGATGGCTCTATTTTGCCATATATACACCATATATGATATATAAAGATCAAATACATTTATAGATTTAGATTTTTTATAACTGACCAATAGTAATCACATAATCCCGATTTGAACAGAACAACTGTGGGCATATTAACACATGTTAAGGTGGAGTTGGTGCATTTCAGCCTGTATCCCATGTGCTCAGTAAATGTTCAGAAATCCATTCTTTGACATTTGTCTGCAATGTGAGGTATTTTAAGCCTAGAACCCACAAATGTTTACAGTTGCTTTTGACTCAGTGTTTTCCCACTTTTGGGTACTGTGATACATTGATCAAGGTTACTAAACTGGCAGCTTCCCTTTAAAACATCCTCATTTGCTTGTGGCTGAAAGTGAGCTGTAAAAATACCCCAGTAGCCTAAACCTGTTACAGGCCGCAGCCACAGACAGTACTGATAATCAACACTTTGTCTTAGACATTCTTCCGTAGAGTGGTGTACTGTACGTAGAGTGGTGTACAGTGGATTTTTAACTGAAGCGTTGTTTCAATATTTTCTATGCCGTTTACATAAATCTGCAGTCCTTGTCCAGAGTTGATCACACATTATCATGTCGGCACTTTTTCTCTTGCCCATGTAATCTATAAACCATAAAAATAATTCGATAATTATTAGCATTTTGAGAAGCCTTTGAGAATACTTGCTGTGCATTGTGTCTGCCCCTCAGGTCCCTGACTGTATATATCTGTGATAAGGGCTGATTGTGTTTGAGAATAAGATAGCTATCATCTTCTATTACGGTCATAAAACATAAAATGCACCAGATAACATCTGAATAAGTACATTTTGATAAAGAATCACTGTCACACTGTCGTGAAATATCATTTTCTTCCAGTTCAATATATAAAATACACATGCTTCACTGCCTTTTCTTGTGTTGCTGCCCTCTTGTGGTCAGTGTGCCTAAAACGTTTAGGATGTGTTCTGACTTGTATTTTACTTTGGCTCGATACCTTACGTATAAGAATAAAATAGCTATTTGAAAATGGTGGTTTGGTTTACAACATTGAATCATTAACATATAATCTGAATATTTTTTGTATTTGCCCTGACTCATTTTCAATTTCAAAATATGCTCTTCAAAGGTCAAAAATTACGTGCTTTACAGAGAATAAACATTCTCTGATTGGCTTATCAATCAAAATTATTGTGCTATTTTCATTTGCTGTACATGTAATGAGTTAGAGGTAGAACAGCTGCTCTTCAAACTGCATGAACAGAACAGGGCATACTGACAATGCAAACTCATCTGAAACTGTCAAGAGATAATAAAATGTATTGAATGAAGAAATATATACTGCATGAAGAAAGTGATAAAGGCACTGCACCAAAACAATATTTGATCATTTTACCTTAGCAAACCAGTACCTACGTGTATGAGAACTATGCTGCAGTCGCAAAATAAGTGTATTTTCCATAAATCTATTAACTTCAGACAGAACAGCTTGTCATCACTGTGCTGATCAGGCAATTTATTAATGAACTGCAGCTTTTAAAATACCACTACATTACTAATAAAACAACATTAACAGAGAACTTAGGGTCTACATCTTCCTTTTTCCTAAGACAATAGAACAAAAAATTATCTGCTTACTTATAATGATGCACAAAATATCTGCTTACTTATAATGATCTTGTGTAATGCAAAAAAAATACCGAACAAATTGTTTTTATTATGTAAAAATTTGCACAGTCAAGATAAGTAAAATGTATTTCCTTTAATGACTCACCATAAAAGCACTTAAAAGTTGTGAACCACACAATAATAAAAGTCTCTTCAATATAGGAATAAAACGAACTATAAATATAAATATATGTAGATTACAAAAATGTTTTGATTACCTGCTGGAGCACAGCACTAACTGAGGGCTAGCTCAGTCTGGGCAGGATTATAGATGGTTCAAAACTTCTTGGAATAATCTGAGATATTAATATGCGCTATGGCCTCTGAATATTGAGATCTCACCAACCTCAAATTTTTAAAAATCCCATGATATCAGCACATTTGTTCAAACTTTTTTCTTCATTACCATTTTACAATTTTCATAAAAAGTGGTTTCATTGTCATGATGTCATGTCATAATACCACTCTTTAAATATTACATATTTTCAGTTAAATAATTACTACATTATTACATTCATATGCTTTCACCTCACAAAATAAGAACATTTCAATTCAAGAAATGTTTGCATTCAAGAAAAGCTATTCCAGAAAATCTAAATTAATCAGTTAATTGTTTTATTAATTATATCACTTATTTATTGAAACACTCTGTACATTTAAAATGCTTATATTTAAATGTTCATATGTATGTGGACACTTATTCATGTTTAACATTTTAGGATTAACGATGTAGTTTCAATGGAAAATAAATGAAAAGCAAAACTATGAGTTCACTAGAGCTGAAACACACACATTCTTCACTGGATGAGCCCTCAGTTCAGTAAACAGAACCGGGTATGTGCATCAGTAAAAATCCTAACTGTCACTTAGACATTCCTTCATGAATAACCTATGCATTCTAATATTCAACATATGCTGTGTTTGGGAAGTGACCTTCAGGTGTGTGACGGAGCTTACCTGGCTGTGCTGACTGTCTGGTTCCTCAGGTGTGTGCCTTAATCACAGTGACTGGAGGCCCAGCAGAAGGTCATGTGGGGGAACTGGCTGGTCTGTCAGTCTGCAAACTGGTCTCTCTGACTTATCAGTCCTGTGCTCTGGGAGCTACTCACTTAGTTTGAAATTGAAGAGGACCGATGGGTGGGGCAAAGGGGACAGTTGTCAGGACACGCCCACGTATGGATTTGAATATTATACGTGAATTTAGAACAGTGGCAAGTCCAACCACAGGACGGAGGCCATGTTAGATGAACAGTGTTCAAACAGTTTAGGAGGAATTCACTTATGGCTACAGGCTTGGGCACAATACGACTAATTAAATAATGCTGACAAGTAAAAGTATTTATGGTCAGAATGCTTTAATTACACTTTTTCATTTCTGAACTTGGAAAACCAATTCACATATGATGCTAATTAATGGATGGCATGAACAAGATGCTTGGTGCAGAAAGAGTGCAAAAGTACTGTATGTATTACAAATGTGGCCTACACATATATACATATACATGCACACACAGAAAGAGAGCTTTACACGTGTTTTTGGTTGGTTCAAAAGCTTCCAAGACAGTGGTCACCATTAAAACTCTTCATAAAATACACCTCAACATTTTTCCACATTGCCTTCAGGATTTTTATTATGAGTAAATTGCACATCAGGCAAAGTAGTAGGATTTTAAAACAGGTTTAAGATGTCCCTAGTGACATAACAAATTATGTTATCACAGCAAAATTTAATTCTAATGAAAAAGTAATTATGTGTACAGCAACAACAAAAAACTGGACACAAACCTTCATGAAAATGTATTTACTTTTTTACACACACACAAGGCCATTTTGGTCATACACGTCTAAATGAATTGATCTTTAACCAAGATCAGACCAACTAAGTTGTGCATCAAAGCGAATGAAAGTGCGGCAATGTTCTTGTTGCAATGCAAATAGGGTCCAACACTGCAATCATGGCAAGAGAAACCAGACCGGCCCGGGATGCACAGGCTGCACGCTCCTCCTAAAGGATCCATCATTTGGTAGTCAAAGTGCTCCTAATCTCTCATTCATTGTTCATTTACCGTTTTCAGGGATACTAGAATGGTGATTTCTCAGCACAGCTGGAGTTGACATGTGGTGGCATTGTTGCACAGTAAAAGCGTGTTGCCTGAAATGCTCTGTGTTGAATGATCAGGCGTTTTTAGATCACATTTCGTCTCACATTAGCACAGTTGTACTCATAGGGCAGTGCTGCACATTCCTGTAATGATAAGAAGAGCTTTGTGAAGGCATAACTAGAGAGAGAGAGAATGACAAAGAGTGAGTGAGTGATGGAGGGAGACAGTGAGTGAGTGAGTGAGTGAGTGATGGAGGGAGGGAGGGAGTGAGTGAGGGAGGGAGACAGTGAGTGAGTGAGTGAGTGAGTGAGTGATGGAGGGAGGGAGGGAGGGAATGAGTGAGGGAGTGAGGGAGGGAGTGCACTGATGCAGGACTGAGGGATGTGGCTCATGACTCCGTCTGTGTGAGCTGTTGTACTCTGATAAGAGAATATCAAGATCAGAGTGGGAGGTTGTGGAAGGCCTGCCCTAGTGTACTCTCTCTCTCTCTCTCTCTCTCTCTCCCCCTCTCTCTCTCTCTCTCTTACACACACACACACACTCTCTCTCTCCCTCTCTCTCTCTCTTTCTCCCTCTCTCTCCCCCTCCCTCTCTCTCTCTCTCTCTCTCTCTCTCTCACACTCACTCTCTCTGTCTCATTCATGCATACACACATACACAGACACACACTCATAGAGTATCGTATAAGCTCACATGCACTATATGGTCATTTTTGTCCCGTTCTCTAAAACACCTTTACACACACTTACATGCACTCTCACAATCTTACAAACACTATCACACAAACATTGCTGAACAAACTGCAAAATCACATTAAAATGGTTCTCTGTTGCAAACCCATCATAAATATTATTACACCCACCCCCCAACCCCCCAACAGAAGACATCAGTTCATTATCAGTTGTCAAATTCAAAGTTGAGCCTGTAGACAGGAAGTGTTTACCATGGGGGTGAACCAAACACTTCAAGCAAGCTCTTTTCTCTGGGTGACAGGACTGAGAGTGTGGGGGTTGGGGGAAGAAGGTGAGGGGAGGGTGGTTGTGGTGATGGTGCTGCTTCACTTAGATGGGGCCTCCAGTTCCAGGGAAAGCAGTTTCCATGAATGCTGAGTCTTATCTGTCCACCACACAGCCAGCCAAGCCAGGCTGTGTTATGAGTGTGTGACTCTGTACGCCTCCGCCTCCAGACCACTCTCCGTCCACACGCTTCTCTCAAACTCGTCTGGTGCTCATCGCTTCAGTTTTATATCTGCTACCGGATCAAACCTGTTTACACCATATCCTTGAGATCCATGGCATGGAAGATACAGTGTAAATCCATTCAGTTTGAACCAGTTCAGTTCAGTGGTTGAGCCCCTGAAATCAATTCTTTTCAGAAGGCCTTATCCCACAGATAAGTACAAGTGCATACACAGAGAATATTCCTTGTCTGGTCTTCACATGACATAAAAAGTTTAACTGTACTAGTTTTAAAAAGATACACTGTAGTTCCTCTCATAAAACCACTTTCCCAACATTTTCAACAGCTTTCATATATGCAAAACCTGTTCAGAAAGTGTCTGAATTTTTTGTGGAGAAGGGAAGCAGTTGATAAGCAGTGATGTGGACCATTTGAGGCGCTGTGCTGTTTTCTGTGATGTAAAAGGTCTGGTTTCACATTTTTTCAACCAAGAGGATGTTAACTAAACCTCAAAGCCACAGTTCCCTCAGGTACTCAGTGTGACTAAAAAACAGAGACAAAGTTTATCTCTCTCTCATTTTTTTAACCTTCTCTGAGGTAATGCGGGCAAAGACATGGATACACTGGACACCTTTTCTTCTCTTTCTTCAGTTACAGGGTGCTGGACCCCATTCTTACCAAAACAAACGTTTTACAGTTTTGACTTCCACACCCTTAACTGCCACAGAGACCAGACCCTCCCTCCAGGAGTGGTGTGGAGGCCTGAGAACAAGGTCAATTATTCTAAATGTTGCTACTTTATAAATAATCATTAAGAACAATGAAAAGATTAACATGTTATTAGCACAATAATGTATATATTATATTATTATTTATGTTAATATTATTTTCTCACAGAGTGATGGTCCGTTTGGTGGACAGATGTTCCATCTTTTTGGGTTTGTTTTGTTTTATTTATTTTATTTGTGTTTTGTCTTCTGTCACCAAGGCTGTATTAATTAACACTGCATATATAACTGAATATACAATTAATAAAGTGATGTTTAAAGGCCTGTGTGTAAATGAATATAAGGGCCTGAGACTAAATGTCACATTCATGCAACAGTTATAGAAAAAAAATCTACTCGCGTTCAAGTAGCTCTCCCACAATGCAGGCGGGAACATGTCAATCATCTAATACAAATCAACTGGATTGTGAAAAGTTTTTATACAATACACAAAAACATTATAAAACACTGCAGAATAGCAGAACTAACTCATATGCGTTTGAGGTTGGCACTGTAAAGCCTGATCACATCAAACTACCATGAGGAGGTTGCAACCTGTAAAGGGATAAGAGAAGGTGACACCAGGCCTGCCAGGATGTAGCTAGATTGCTTCGACACCTCATTACAACTGGCTGGCTGATTTAGAGATAAGTGATGGAGCACAGTGCAAACACTTCATCAAAGCGACAATGCTGTCAATTTGAATAGTATCAGTACCCTTTAAAATACATCTAAAGAGTTATTGTTTTTTGTGCATTTTGTTGCATAATCTGAGAAATTCTGATATATTTAGTATTGATGGGGAACAGTATGTATTGGCTGTTTCAGTGTGTTTATCGGTCCCCTCTGAAGTTTTATAAGGTGATTTGCCTTTTAAAAACTTCCCATGTTTTCCATTCTCTGTCCCTTTAAAGGGTGTTTAGAAAAAGACTCAGACAGCTGTTCTGTGTAAGCATGGACACAATGTGTAGTTCTCTGTGCTGTGTGCCTAATGCCCTGTGCAGCACAGGTGCAGCCCCACCAGTTCTGCTTGGTAGGGTGTTACCTATCCACTGTTCAAATGGTTAACCATTAGCTCAGAGTTTCTCTTCAGATCATAGCATAACACTCCTTTGTCTGCTGGTCTGATGTCTGTAGCATGTGCATTATAAAAGCATGGTGTTCTGAACGTTCACCGATTAACATGGCTGGTTTCATACTTGCGTTGTACTGAGGTGCTGATTAAGCTATGGCGGTGTGGAGGAAATCTTATCTGAAAGTGGTTCTGGTAGGTAACTCTAAGTGTCTCAATTCCAGCATAGTGCCTTGAAGAAAAGAAAAGAAAGGTTTATCCACCACTGTGGTTAAGATTCGAACTGGAGTAACATTTGACTAGTGTGATTTAGTAATGTTCATGAGATGAATTGATCAGTATCTGTATAAGGAAGCTGCAGTTGTTGCTTGAACTGTTGTTCAAATATGTTCAAATTGTTGAAATAAATGATCTTTATTTCAAATGCTTTGCTAGACATACTTTTCATATCTGAAGCAAAGAAATATTGTATTTCTAGTCATTGGTCTTATATGTATATCAAAAGTCTGGGGAAATCTTAAATTATGACTCGATTTGTGGACCATCGATTCTCTAACGCAGGGATGCACAACTTGAAGGAGGAGCCGGGCCAAAAATAAATGTAAAGCTGCTTGAAGGGCGCGAGTTTAAATTGTCGAGCGGGGGGGGGGGGGTGGCGAGTAGTGTAAAATGGAGACAAATTATGTGGCGATCGATTCTTAATGTTTACTTACTCCCGCGGTAGCCCAACTAAAAAGTGACCCAAAAACAACACTGTTGTTCAAATTCTGGCACGAAGCCAGAAGGCGGGCCAAATTATTTATCAAGCGGCGGGCCGCAACGGAGACGCCCGCGGGCCGTATGTTGTGCACCCCTGCTCTAACGTATCGTGCTACCATTGGGGTGAATTTCCTAACTAAAGAGATGACCGTGGACCAAGGCACAATTATCCTTCAGGTAACAGTAGTCTTGCAGCTTTCACCCAGTTGCTGTGCTGTGCTGTGCATGAGCTATTTTACCCAGGGATTGTGTCAGGAAATATTCTTCCTCCCTCAGATCTGGGACACTGCAGGCACAGAGAGGTTCCACTCGTTGGGTGCGTCCCTGTACCGCAGGGCTCACTGCTGCCTCCTAGTGTTTGATGTGACCTCAGCAGCGTCCTTTAGAGCTCTCGATGGCTGGCAGAAAGAGTTCATCGCACAGTCGTTCCCCACTGAGCCCATAGACTTCCCCTTCGTCGTCCTCGTCAATAAAACTGACCGGGACGCCCGAGAGGTTCGACCGTGCTGGTTACTTCCATGTTCAGCCTGCTTCATTCACTGATGAGTGGAAATATGGCGGTTTCAGATTAACCAAGTTCAGTTTCACCTCAACTCCCAGCGGCTGCACACATGAGCTAGTTCGACACATTCTATACATTGATTGCTCTTCTTTATATGGCAATACCATATGTAAATATGGTCATGCCAGTAAAGCTCACTGAATGGAAATAATTCCACTGAGTTTTGTGTCATTTACGTGCAGTAGAAAACATACAATTCTAGCGTCAATAAATGTCTTATTGCAACAACAGTAGGAATATTAGTTTGAAAAAACGACCTCTTAAAGATGCACTTTCTTGGGTATGTAATCACTAGTGACATGAACGTATCAAAATAGTCGCCTTCTGCGCTGTCTAAGGACGTGCCAGACGTACCGAGATGAGTTCCTTATTTGGTGGGCAGGTTTCCGTGAGCTGTGCACAGCTGTGGTGCGAGGCTGTGGGTGCCCTGTATCTCGAGTCAGTGGTAGTGCTAAGGAAGGCACAGCCGTGGACACAGCCTTTGGAGCAGCAGCGAGAATTGTTCTCCGCTATGAGAGTCAAAAGCCATTTTAGGCGTCACAGACCTCTGAAACTAAATTGACCATATTGTATAAAAATATATCAATATTTAATTTCTGGTTTCTTCAGTCCAGGAACACCCATCAACAAGCAAATGAAAAACAAGCACTACAGAAGCAGAGGGATTTAATCAAAATGACAACACACACACTACAGTTACGAACACGATGCAAATTCATGAAACCTGTTACAAATTCAGGAAACTCTTTATTCAGAATAACAACACGAGCTACATTTTGTAAAAGTAGTGCAAACTCTGAATAAACGTGCAACTTCATAAATGCAGCAAATCCAGTCACAACACAGGCGAGGGCAGGGCTGGAGGCCACTTTTTCAGCCCGGGAGTTTCATGTACAAATCCGGCCCAAAATTATTTTTTCCCTTCCAATCGGCCCAAACTAGAGATTGACATGAGCCCATCGGGAATCCTCCCGAATCTCCTGATTAGCCACTTTGGCTATTCAATATGTTCCAATATGTTGGACCCTGACCCTGACCGACTCCCAAGATGACCGGATTCGAGTGGCAACTGTGAGGAAATGGATCACATCTGAGGCCATAGAGCAAGCAAAATCTGTTCTCAGGCATGGAGACATCTTAGGCCAGGTGCAGCATGGAAGAGGTGGGATTGGGCTTGGGACAAGCCGACCCATGTGGCAACCCCAACCCAGAAGAGAAAGCTGGTTGTGGCCGAGGTGTGGCACCAAGAGGAGGCAGACAGACGCAGAAAGGCAGTTTCTTAGTCCAAACAGGGCCAGTGGACTAGCTGGGAGTGCCTGGAACAAAGAAAGCTCAGCTGGAGGGATCTCTGGGAAATGGAAGGGAGCCAAATCATCTTCATCGTCAGAGCCACCTATGACACCCACAAACCTCAGCCAATGGTTTGGTGAAGATCTCTCTTGTGTGCTCTGTCAATCCCCTGCAACTCTGAGGCACATCATCACAGGCTGTAAAAGCAGCTTAGCCCAGGGCCGCTATACTTGGAGACACAACCAGGTGCTACGACAACTGGCCATCACTTTGGAAAGAAGGAGAACCAGCACCAACACCCCCCCTCCATCAGTGCCTAGATGCATATCCACCACAACATTTGTAAGAGCAGGACAACTCCCAGGAAAACCTGCAGCAAATAGGGAACCACCAACCCTCTTAGTGCCCGGGATTGGAGAATGCAGGTTGACTTGAACCAGAGACTTATATTCCCACCTGAGATTGTTACAACTAATCTCAGGCTAGATCTGGTCCTATGGTCAACCTTGCAGATGTCTGTTTTCATTGTGGAGTTAACTGTACCCTGGGAAGGTGCAGTTGGTGAAGCATACGAGTAGAAAAGACTGAAGTACTATGACTTAACAGCAGACGCCGAACAACGCGGGTGGCGCGCCCAGGTGCTTGCGGCTGAGGTTGGCTGTAGAGGGTTTGTTGCCACATCTACAACCAAGCTGCTTACGGAAATGGGAGTGAGAGGACAAGCCTTCCAACAAGCTGTCAAGTCACTATCAGGAGTGGCTGAACGGAGCAGCAACTGGATCTGGTTGAAAAGAAAGGACTGCAACTGGGCTGCAAGATGACCACCGAGCAGCAGAGGGGGGCAAATCTGGGACGCCAGATGTTGCCGTTGAGCCCTCTGGAGGTGTTGTGGGCCTTTCAACAAAACACCAAAGAAGGAGGGTGCCCACCTGAAGACCCCTGTGAAGCGATTACCCCTCAAGCCCTAACCCCTCACCAAGTGCTGATTATTTAAGGGATTGTACTACCTAGTCCTATGAGCTAAACCAATTCAGGTAAGTATTGCACATTTAGACTGTTATTCAGGTATAAATTGATTGCATATTTAGACTGTTATTCAGGTAAGTATTGCATATTTAGACTGCTATTTAGGTAAGAATTGTATCTCCAATATTGAAATGCTAGATACACATGTATGTACTGTGGGCCTTTCAACGAAACACCAAAGAAGGAGGGTGCCCGAAGACCCCTGTGAAGCGATTACCCCTCAAGCCCTAACCCCTCACCAAGTGCTGATTATTTAAGGGATTGTACTACCTAGTCCTATGAGCTAAACAGCTTCTGTGCAAAAACAATGACAAATATTTGACAACACCGACCACAGTAGACCTAGCTTTTTTATGGTGGCTCCGTTACCAACAGGGCAAATGGTTCTTTTTATTGAAGATGGGACTTCCTATGATACAGATTTATTATGCAGTGACTAGTTTCCTGGTATTGTAATGGCATTGTCATGTCTCTGGCTTTCTTCTTTTTAATTGTCACTGAATTATTGTTTCTGAAGTTGCATGAGGTTTCTGAATCTGCACCTCACATTTACCAGCTTTTGCTGAAACTTTATTCTTGATTCTTAAAATGACGTTTTTTGTAGCAGGGGTTTTGAAAAACATATGAACTTGCTTTAATCTAGCCTCCTACCACATACCTTTGAACTAAGGTCTTCAAATAGTACTTGAACTTCCCTCTGACATTAGTACTCGGTGTAACCAGTCTTCTGGTGGTGTACAGTTGAGCGTTGATAGGGTGTTTAATTACATAGACTGATGGTCACTGGCACCAGTGCTTAAACAGACTAATGATGATCATTAGTGGCAGTGTAACTTGACACATTTCTGATGAGGCAGAAGCCCATCACAGGGCAAAACTAAAAACAGGTGGATCTTCTAACATTTAACACTCAGTTTTGTTTCAAGAATGTTTTTTCCCCCTATATTTTACATCTCACTCCAGTGTTCAGCAGTAGCCCTCCAACACACACTCTCCACTTCCCCTAGTTCCATATTTCCCCAATATGCATAGTAATGTGCAAGTATACTCTAACCAAAAAACTATGGCTGCCACAATTCTGCCAAAATACATTAAAACATGTTTTTGTGGATGGGGCAAAATCTTTAATCAGTGTAATGGAGTAAAAAAAAAAAAAAAAAGCTGAAAGCAAAGATTAGGATGAGGAGATAAACAAAAATGTGGGACACAAGGTACACCTTTATAAGTAGTTCTGGCTTGTTTTCTTTGCTTTATCCTTAACAAGATTTAGATGGACTTCAGGGAAATTCACACAACCCAGTTGGACACGTTTTGTCTGCTGGGATCTCACAGCGCACTGAGATGATAGCAGAGGGACTCTGATAGTTGAGAATGGAAATCACCTTTCTAGCACAAACTTCATTTGTGGCAACAATTTACGTTCAATTTGAGAATAAAAGGGCTGGTATGCTATATATGTTCGTCTTTAATAATCATATAAAAATGGTCAAAAACCTTTATACAAGCATATGTTAAATTTAAATGTACAGGATTGCCAGATATTGAGGCAAAGATGTTCTTTAATTCCTCAAAAAAAGGAAATATATATATATCCCATTTACCCAGAAGCCTGTTACCACATACAAATCAAAAGGACACGAGTTGAATGGCTGCTAGCATCAGACCAGCTAAATGAGTCATATTCCCAAGGAACAAGAGGTCAGTATGATTCATCAGGGGCACAGTCTAGGACTTTGGCAAGTTGGGGAGGGGTTGTTTATGTCATGACACAAAAAGGTAATCGGGAGATGACCAACATGTAGAAACTGTTACAAGTAATATATAAAAGGCCAGGACGAAAACACTTTTTGCTGTAGGAATGAACTATAATACAATTGAACCCTTCCTTGGCTTTAAACCAATAAGAAAATAAAAAAGAATCTTCAAATCTTTATCAAGACAATACAAGCAGACATTAAACTGACTCTGTAAACAGTTAAATCCATCTGTAAAATACAGAGTCAAACAAGAAGTAAAGTAAAAATTTATTAAGTTTCACTTGGACAACTTCCTTCACAATCTAGAGCAGAGAAAATCTACAAATCCCTGTTCTGGAACATTCTAAAAAAGCTAGAGAGAAAGCCAGATGAAAGAGACCAGATCATCCTTGGAACACGAGACATCGAGGACAAAAAACATAAGAAAAAAAAGTATTCATTTTATGGTTGGTATGACATCTCCGTGGTTGGCTTACACACATACACTGGAACAAGCATAAAAATGTGAAGTAAATGAAGTCAGCGCCACTCCCTTGCCCGAATGTGAAAGTCTCTTTCACTCTATCTCAGCTACACCACACCTGAGTGTGTCAACACGGTCAGCAAATTCACATCACGAACCATTACACCAAGAGCTCTAAACCAGTTGAGTTTACTTGCGCTCTCCAAAATAGTTTTGAATCTCTGGGGATGACCAAGAATGTACCAAATAAAATACATAAAACAAAAATGCACACCAACAGACAAGTTAACACGCAGGAAAGAAGCTTTTAAAAATACAAAAATAAACTACACAAAGATCTTCTGCATCATTACTTGCTATTTTTTTGGGAGGATTTTTTTTTGTAGTTTTCATGTTTAGCAAGTCTCAGTCCTGCATCGTCTCTGTCCCTTCAGTAAAACCTCATCTTTTCTTGTCCATGTCTCTGCCACAATCTCCTCTTCACTCCCAAAGCACTCAGCCACAACTTCACCGGGATACTGAAGGCTGTGCAGAATTTACATCAACAAACCAGTCTTCCCACAAGGAGAGAGAAAGATACACATCCTCCCTTAGTCTAAGGACAAGTGCTTTTGCTTGGTTTTTCACTGCCCCATTAAAATAAACAAAAAACACACCCACCTGCCACACCCACTCATGCTCTGCCACACCCACCCACCGAGTCCATTCATCTAACAAGCGATTTCCCTCCATCCCACTCATCCATGATGTCAAGCAGCTCCATTTGAGGCAAAGCTGGTAGTAGAATGGGCTATTTATATTACAAGAAACCGATTTTTTGAAATTATTGAAGCAAAAACATACGTAAGGAAAGGAATGGAGTTTAAAGGAAGACTCGACTACTAAAAATCTTATTTTCTTCCTTGCAAAAAAAAAAAAAAGGAGTCCCCAAAAGGAGTAATGTGTGCTTATTTCTCTTCCTTTCACTTAAAGGGGTGAAACAATTAACAAAACCTAGAGCTAGTTTTTCATTGTCTGACTGATGTCTTTTTCCACTGTGATGCGACACTGACAACGTTTAACACCAGCTGGAGACAGGTGGAGGAGCGTGTGGAGGAGGGATCAGTCCTGCTGCTCTGGGCAAGGGTGGATGAAGGAGGCGGAGTCTGCTGGCCACCATGACCCTACTGCTCCGTTCTTGCCTTCTTCACACCGCTCCCTTTACTGCGGTTAAAAAGAGATGGAAAGCACAAACAAAACGCGTTGTGATCCACAGTTCACTAGAAAACCCACAAACGAATAAAAGCAGATCCTATAACCAGTGTCTGCACTTACACATCCGGTGAGGACACCGCTCGCTTGGGACCGGGTTTTGCAGAGGCGCCATCTTTGCTCGACTCTTCAAACAGAAAATTTAAAAGAAATAAGAAATGAATGTGCAAGAGAAAGAAACGTATGAAAAATGTTCCACGGCACAGACCCGTCCAGCCACAGAGGCAGCTGCCGCCAACAGATCCAGTGCCGGCACTCACCTTGCAGCCATCGGACTTGCGTGGCAGGGCCGTAGCCCTTTTCGTTGCGGGCGGCGATGCGGAAGATAATGGCAGGTTTGGTGGTGTAGTCGATGTGGGCGTTGGCCAGACTGGAGCTCTGCACCAGGCATGAAGGGTTGGGCCCGCAGAACACGCGCATGAAGGCCAGTTGCGCCGGGGCCGACGCCTTGGCCTCTGTCGTCTGGGAGCTCTGGATGGCCAGGTAGACAGAGTACTCCGTGATCTTCCCCGACGTCACCGATGGGGGTTCCCATGTGAGGTGAGCACCGTCTGGGCTCTGGAGGTGGAGGTATGGGTTGGGGGCAGGAAAAGGGCAACAGGTCAACTACTTGACAATTGTATGGACTGAGAACTAAATGGCCTATCACAATCATATCCCCAAGCATAACCCAAAGTCTAACATAAAAAAACATTTTTAGAGTGGATTTCAAGGACCACTGGGAAGACTCTAATGAAGAACACTATTCCGGCTCCATGTCCTGGGACTCAATATCACCTTGCTGATCTTTATGGCACATGGTGCCCCAGGGAAGCCCGGTAAACAAGTCTTGAACGCAGATATCTCGGAATAGGTGCCCCGGCCACACGTGTTGATGCCGGCCACGCGGAACTTGTATGCTGTTCCTGGTTGCAGGTCCACCTTTTTCATCTGGCTGTAGTCAGGGACTGTTCCAGAATCATCCTAGGAAATTAAGATACTGTTAGAGATGCTTCATTTTCTCCGTATGCCCAACACGCTTGAAAGGCGTCTTTGTGGCTTACCTCAACGTATGGCGAGTCATCGTTGGGAACATAATAATGGGTTACAACCATGTTGGTCACTTTGACGATCCCCACATCAAACCACTGGTTTTCTTTCTTCACTTGGGGTTTAACTACCTCAGGGGGAGGGTGTGGTTTCTGCACAAGCAAAGGATGTCAGATATTGGTAAAGATCCAGAATGCAGACAGAGAATTATTACTGGGTGGCTTTTCAACAGGCCTACCGTGGGTTCGATGCCATTGGCTACCTCGGGGAGCTGGGCGGCGGCCTGCAGGCTGGGTGGAGCGGCGATAACAGCAGGCGCCAAAGTGCTGGATGGCGCTAAAGCTACACAGTGGCAAGAACAGCAGCATGTTAACGGAGGAACGAAGCAAGTGAAATCTGTGAAATCTGACGGGGTCCATGAGAAGGATCCGTTCAAATAAAGACTAATGAAGTCTAACAAGCAACATTCCAATACCGGGCACGAGCGAGACGCAAGCTACAAGCCAGCATTTGAGTTTGTAATTGCTCGTGTGGTGTTTGTTGCTTTGAGGTGTTTAGACAGCCAGTCCAACACTTACTCTCAGCTGTAGCGTTTGGCAGCAGCACAGCGACTGTGCTGGACACTGCGGCAGACATTTCGCCATGGCCGTTGCTTTCGGAGGCGGGGTCATTGAGGCTGTCTGCAGGGGCCAGGCCCTCAGTGGGCATAGTGGGCTGAGCAGAGCCCTGTTGCTCCGCCTCCCGCTCCGCCTCCTCTTGCTGCTGCTGTTGCTGCTGCACTAGGGCGGCGAGGTCCTGCTGCGTCAGCACGATGGGGATGGCATGACCCTGCTGCTCGCCCGGCACCATCCCGCCCTCGTCCTCGCCCGAACCTGCGGGAGACAGCACAGAGATGGAGGCCACTGCGCTGTAAACGGCTTCTGGATAAACAGTGAGCATGCCCATAAAAAGCGAGTGCCTCAGAATCCCCCCTGGAGCAATGGAGCCGTACTCACTCATCACAGCCTGCTGGGCGGCCTGCAGTACCGCCTGGATGGCGAGGGCCTGAGCCTCATCACTGGCGGCCGCCGTCGCCGCCAAATCCTCCGCCGTCAGCCCCGTCACCATGAGGGTGGTGGACTGGCCCTCGGACATCAGCTCAGGGGGCAACGCCAGGGCCTCAGACTGCTGGGACAGCGCAACTGCCTCCACACCCTCCATCTGGAAAGGGTAAAGGAATGTTCAGCACGGCTCTACCCAACAACGGGCAAACATGGCAGGTAACATCTAATTGGGATGTCAGTTCACATGTGAACGTAACGTGTATTGTTGGCCGAAATGTACATGGGAACAGAAGTAACGGGAACAGCGTTTTTTATTTAAATAAATAAAAACAAACTGAACCTGTGCGGCCTCCGCCGTCATGGCTGCAACTTGGTCTGCTGCCTCCAGCCGGTTCTCCATCTGCATGGGCTCAACGTCTGCGTCCGCACCACCCACAACACTCGCTACACCCACTCCGGCCTCCATGGGCGCGTCCGAAGTCGCCTCCGTGATCGACATAAGAGACTGAAAAGGAGACAGACTGTGCTTGACCTACACGAAAGACTTTACTTTAGAAAACCCGTTAATAATTACCTCGTAGTATTAGTCTGTTTCTCAACTCAGAACCTACACGCTGTTCCAGATGTTTGCTCCCCATCTGCTCACACCCCTGAACCATGCCCTACAGGTATGCTGGTTACTAAGGCCACTAAAATCATGGATCCTGCAGACTGGCCTCAGGAACAGTGATCTTGATCATACTGACATTCAGCGAAAAAATATAAACAAACTAGGGGTGGGCGATATGGGAAAAATTGTATCAATTTTTTTTGCATAAAATCACGATTTAGATTTTTTATCACAATCTTCCATCCAAAAAAAAAATCTAAAATTTTGGGGCTACAAAGCTTTCTTTCTAAGCAGATTTTAATGAATGATATTGCAATTTTCCATGTGCAAACATTGTAAACAAAAAATTTTAACAACACACGTGACACTGATAAAGTGCACTATTGCACTAAATATACAATATTCTCCAGCACGTTAAACTTAAGTTAAATATTTATACATATAGTCAAAATTATTCACTTTTTTATCACATTATTTAATGGTTATTTATTTTCAAAACGCCCAATCTTAACGTCTTCATGTTCTCTCATGTTTCGTCCTGGAATTACAAAAGGCTTGTATTTGTTAACGTAATACAAGAGAACTGTTCAGTCAGACAGCTATTTGTTGTGAAACAAAGTAGTTACAATTTCAAGCATTTTCAAGTACTTTAGTCTAAATTCCAGCAATTTTCAAACCTGGAACACAAAACATTAAAATTGGTCAGGTAAATGTTCCTTCCACCTGTTTTTGAGGGGTGTTTCTTTACACTACCACATATCGTTACGGACAACACTGCAAAGAACGTGACACGCCAAATAGGGGTGGGAATCGTTTACTATCTCATGATTCGATTCCGATTTTGGGGGCCACGATTCAATTCAAAACAATTTTCAATTCAAAAAACGATTAGTAAAATCGTTTATAAAAATGTCTGCTTCAGTCTATAAAATCTGCATGATCTACTACAGTCTGCTTTGCAAGACAGAATGATAAATACAGAAAATTAAGTGTCTTTCACATTTAATTAACAAAAATAAAGTGCTTTGGTAAAATAAAATGGTTTTTGTTGTTACCAAAATTCTTGAGCTTAATTTTGCGAGCTTTCAGGGCTGGCGCGGATGCAGTTCC
Source organism: Brachyhypopomus gauderio (assembly GCF_052324685.1). Classification (NCBI taxonomy): domain Eukaryota; kingdom Metazoa; phylum Chordata; class Actinopteri; order Gymnotiformes; family Hypopomidae; genus Brachyhypopomus; species Brachyhypopomus gauderio. The sequence continues at coordinate 399,632 of NW_027506959.1, forward strand.
CCCAGCCGTTGCTAGGGGCACCAGACTCAGTCCCAGACTAAACTGGCGTAACCGTACACAGCCAGGTCCCTGCTTTCTCTGTGGTTGCTTATCGTTTAATGGTCTCGCCACCTCTCTCTGTTATGCTTTCTCTTTACTTATTTGAGTATCTATCTCGTGTTTTCCCAATCCTGTATTTCTTCCTATCCGTTTTGCCTTTATTTTTGGCAAGGGTTTTATTTTGCCGCGGCATTTTTTTGCCAGTTACTTCTGCTGGCATCCTTGGTTTCGTTTTCACGTTGCATTTATCCGCGCTGTTTTTTAGGTACTGTTGTTATTTTGTTTCTTCCTCCCGTCTCACTACAGTTGAGTGTTATTTTTCACGCGTTGTATTTTCCGCGTTGTTTTTTGTTTCTATTTACTCTGTACCCTCACGGTTTTGGTTTCTATTCTTTTGCGCATTGAGTCTTCCGCGTTGTCTTCTTTGTTTGTTCTGGGTCGCTGTGCGCGTTTCCCTCTCGCTAATACATTTAACGAGTGTCAAACGTCTTGATCTTGCGAGCCGGCACTTGGGTCCACCCTTCTCTATATTATTTTTCACCCTTCTCTGTATTAACGTTCCCATGCTCACCGCGTAAACACGCCTTGCACACGAGCTACATTGTGTCCAGTTCGGTCTTCCCCGGCATTCGGTAAAAACCAAAAAACCCATATTTTTGCCTTAAATGAAGACCGGACAGGTTGAATATCTCTTTCCTCCATCTGTTTTGAAACTTTTCCGCACATGAGTGTGTCCCAGAATCTGCTGCGTAAAGTCTCGTGTAATTTTGTAATTACGTAATGCGAGACTTCACCACGACTTAGAATCGATTTTGGGACATTTAAAATCGATTCTGAATCGTAGTAAATGAGAATCGATTTTTGATATATTAATCGATTTTTTGGCACACCTCTAGCGCCAAGTATAAATGCCTCCGCCGCTCGCAGAGGTTTGTGTGAGGTGTGCGGAGTCGCGCACTACAGTCACTTATAAACCACCGAGGCTGCAGCTTGTGAGGTGGCTGTCCCCGCTGCCCGCATTGTTTAACTTTCTGCATATTTCTTGGGATGCCTACGTTTCAAGTGATTGAATACATTTGTTGTAGTGGCATCGGACGTTTTCACATGTTCTTGGCACACCTTACATATCGCTGAAGTTTGGTCTTGGTCAGTGGAAGAAAATCCAAACCAATTCCAGATTATAGAGGTGGATTTCCTCTTCTTTACCAGCTCCTCGGTTTGGCTTTCAGCCATCGTTGTTCATGGAGTTTTTAGTTTTTACAAACACAACATGGAGGCATGGAAGATGCACAGTTCGCTGTGATTGGTCAGTCCTACGCCCTACGTCTGCCGCATCGGTGGGAACCAGCAATAAAAAAAAGTCATTGCGCTGATTGGCAAAGGCGATCTATACGATTTCTTTAATCGCCTGCGATTCTCCACTCGTTCTCGCCATTCACAATTTTATATTGTCAGATCACACATCCCTAAAACAAACTAACCTAAAAGATCAAATCTGGCTGAATAAATGAGCAGAATAAAGCGCAGAGTGTATGTTGGAGGGAACTCACAGGAACAGCGGGGCCAGGTGCTGGCGTTGCCTGGGTAACCATGGTGATGGCACGGTTTTGAGACACCACAGGATTGTTGAGGCTGTCTGGGGCACTGGCTACCTCTGACGTTTCCCCAGCGTGCTGACCTAGGGCCAAAACAAACACCATTAACCTAACAACAGCTGCTGCTTTCAAAAATACACAACAATCACATGCCAGCCTTGTGGGAGGGGCAACCTGGGCATGTGGGAGGTGCTTTACCTGATCCCTCCCCCGTCTCCATGGTGCAGGTGGCTGTGGTGGCCGTGTTGGTGGTTCCGGTCTCATGGGTCTCGCAGGGCGGGTTGGAACACACCCTCTGCACCGCCCCCGTCTGATTGCTGCCCATGTTAGCCGAGGCGGTGGTGGCCGTGTTGGTGGTTCCGGTCTCGTGGGTCTCACAGGGCGGGTTGGAACACACCCTCTGCACCGCCCCCGTCTGATTGCTGCCCATGTTAGCCGAGGCGGTGGTGGCCGTGTTGGTGGTTCCGGTCTCGTGGGTCTCACAGGGCGGGTTGGAACACACCCTCTGCACCGCCCCCGTCTGATTGCTGCCCATGTTAGCCGAGGCGGTGGTGGCCGTGTTGGTGGTTCCGGTCTCGTGGGTCTCACAGGGCGGGTTGGAACACACCCTCTGCACCGCCCCCGTCTGATTGCTGCCCATGTTAGCCGAGGCGGTGGTGGCCGTGTTGGTGGTTCCGGTCTCGTGGGTCTCACAGGGCGGGTTGGAACACACCCTCTGCACCGCCCCCGTCTGATTGCTGCCCATGTTAGCCGAGGCGGTGGTGGCCGTGTTGGTGGTTCCGGTCTCGTGGGTCTCGCAGGGCGGGTTGGAACACACCCTCTGCACCGCCCCCGTCTGATTGCTGCCCATGTTAGCCGAGGCGGTGGTGGCCGTGTTGGTGGTTCCGGTCTCGTGGGTCTCGCAGGGCGGGTTGGAGCAGACTCTTTGAACAGTACCACTGAGTTCAGTGCCCATGTTGGCACACGCTGTGGTGGTGGTGTTGGTGGTGCCAGTCTCATGTGTCTCACATGGTGGGTTGGAGCAGACGAGGGACACGGAGGTGGGGGCATCCGTAGCCGCCTCGCTGGATGATGGCTGCTCCGAGGTGGGAGATGCCAGGAAAGAGACGGGCAAGTCCTGCCCAGGCTGGGCCTCTGCACCACTGGGCGTAGTAATCAGGGTCACCTGGGTAGGCTGGGGGAGGGAACCAAAGTTAACAACTTAGCCTATAAGAAACCACATCTGAAACGTAGAGCCATTTCAAGGGTCTAGCCGCAGTGCTGGCCATGGTGGATCAGCACTATGGCGCCTCCTACCTGCAGGGAGGAGGTGGGGCTCTGGCCGCTGGTGACCGCCTGAGTGCTGATGCCGCTCGCAGCGAGCAGCTGGCTGGACAGGGTGCCGACGGTAGCCAGCGTGGTGATGGGCGTCACCAAGGACGCGTTGGCACTGACCACGCTTCCTCCCGCCAGGCTGGTGGACACTGTACCCGTAACTGTCCCCAGAGTGGTGACGCCTGCAGGGCGAAGGACAGACACTTTCAGCTCACCACAGACAACTAGAAACCTCCAACTTCACACGCCACTGAACATTTAAAATAGTAAATTATTCAATTATTATTTGTGTTTTTAAATCTGACCAAAAACCCCCAACTTAAATGAAAAAACACTCACCAGTTGTTCCTTTGACCAGAAGCGCAGTGACAGTTGGCTTGACGCCAGATACAGACCCAGGGGAGACGAGGCGAACTCCACCCATGGGCACGGTGCGCAAGATGGTGCCTGGCTGGCCTGGAGCTCCCTTCAGCACCACCTACAGAACAGAGCACACAGGGAGTTCACGCAAAAGCGCCAGGAATTAGAAAACCCAGGAATTAGAACTTCCCGTCCCAGGAATGCGGCCGTACCTGAGTCAGTCCCTGGCCTACTGCGGTGCCAATCTTGGGTACTGCTGTGATGATTTTGCCAGGAGTGCCAGAGGTCATCATCTTCGTGGTGATGATGGTGATGGGACTCTTTATCCCCGTGCTAGTAGCGACACCTACGGGTCAGATCAGGCAGGTTCACGGTTACACCACACACTAACGCAACCCGAAGGTAAGGGGCATTTGAGATGTACTGAAGCAGACCTGCTGCACCTTGCTGGATGGCCGACATGGGGATGGTCTTGATGATGGTGGTGGTGCCAGGCTTGCTGGTGCTGGCAGGTGACATCCCACTGATGCCCAGAATGGTGGGCTTGCTCCCTGCTCCACCCGCCTGGGAGGTGCTGATGATGGTGGTGGGCTTGCCGTCTGCTGAGGTCACTAGTTTGAGAATGGTGCCAGCCGGAAGAGGGCCTTTCGTCTAGACAAACACGAGCAGCTGCGCTTAATCAGCTGTAAGGGGCATCTTGAAGCACAGTGGGAGATGGTGAAGTGTGTTACTCCATTACCTGTATGATCTGAGTGACAGGGCTGGTAGAAGCCTGCCCAGTAACAGCGGATGACTGCACTGGTTTGGTCTGGACCACAGACATCACCTTCCCAAGGCTGGAGATCTGTGGCAGAGAAATTAACTCTAGTCATACTGCCCTCTAGTCAAATTGGGACTCGGGGGGCATTTATATCTACAGTTCCTGATAGATGTTCTTATTCAAAGAGACTTGCAAGCATTTATTAGTAATTTAAGAAATACAATTCTGATTATGTTAATATTTAGTGTTTTATAAAATCACAGAATTCATCCACAGTTCAACTATTGACATGACTTTAAAAACATGTAGACATAACCTCATAACATACAATGAGAATATAGTTTTTTATTGGTTGTTTAAAGTATATACATTTTTAAATGATTTAATCCCATACCAAGGTCCCTCCTCCAGCCATAGAAAGGGGACTCTTGACGAGTGTGATGGTCTTGGTGACTCCTCCTACAACAGTGGTGACCACTTGGGCCTGTTGGGCCACTGTGACTGTGCCAGATTTGTGTACGGTGATGATGGGGCGAGTAGGCGTGGCCACATTGGACATGGGGGGTGTGGCCACCTGGGCAGCAGCTGTCTTTAGCATGTGGGTTGCAGGATTGCTCACCTGGCATGAAAGGTAAGTCATACAAACCAAAATAAGATATCCTGGGAGACCAGAGATAAAGCCATTTGAGCTAAGAGACTGGGGAGAAATTTGTGGGTATGGTGAATATCTACCATAACCGGAGAGGCCATCTTAACGGCAGTGGAGCCTGGGGTCACAGCCACAGTTTTAACGATGGTGGCTCCAGCCGGGACGTTCAGCACTGTGGGCCCAGAAGAGGGCGGGATCTTCTGGGTGGCGGCTGCAGCTGCTGCTAGAGCTGCCATGCCACTCATCTGAGGGCTGCTTCCTATTGGCTGGGGAAAAACATCACGGCAGCAAAGTTAATACAGCACTGTTTAAGTTCGTTAGAAAGTCATGTACTAAAACTACAAAGACGCACAGAGAAATATTTTTGTATATCTTACTGCTCCTTGGGCCACCTGTGCTGGCACCACCATACGAACACCAGCAGGAAGTGAAGTCACAGTGACGGGAGATTTTGCAGCCTGGGTTGCTGGACGCACAGTGACGATCGATGCACCAGTGCTGGACTGAGCAGCTGCGACTTTAAGGATGGCTGGAATTAGAAAAGGCAGAATAAGTGTGACTTCACCACTGCTGCTTTAGACAATTAATACTGACCTATACTCATTTACTTTTTGAATTAGCATAAAAAAAACTATATGGCCAAGGCCAAGACCTGTCACTCCTGCGTGTGTTTTCATTTACAAGGATCTGTGCAGGTGTGTATATTGGGCGGAGCTTTGGTGTGGGTTTACCTGGTCCTCGAGCAGGGGAGGCAGCAAGAGGGCTTCCTGGCATGTTGGATAAGGATGGGGAGGCGGCCTGGGGCGCGAGTGTGCCACCCGCCTGCAGGAGACTCGATGCAGGCGGTGAGGGCGTGGCGGGCACGGGGGTCTTGGGCGAGTTGCACGGGAGAGACGGGGCCGGCGAGGCGGTGCTGGTGGTGGAGGGGATGTCGTATTTCTGCAGTTGCAGCAGGTAGGTGTCTGCCGTAGACACCGCACCCCAGCTTACCTCCAGAGAGCTGGTGTTGGCACGCACCAGCTGCACTCGCGACGGGGCACTGGGCTTCTCTGCAAAGGTACGCGCACAAGACGACGCTGAAGTGCCGTTCTAGACAATCACGGTTGCAAGCTGGGAGTCACCCAAGTTCCGCCAAAGTACGAATGACGTGCGTTTTCGCATGCGGCTCGCTCACCTGTCTCCAGGTACCACAGATCCTTACAGCACACCTGGTTGTTCCAGGCCTTGCGGTAGCCATCGCGGCCGCTCCACACATACAGCCTGTTGTTAATGGCAACGGCGCAGTGCCCAGCACGGGCACGTGGGATGTTGTCCTCCAGGGTGTCCATCAAAATGTTCTCCCACGACATGGCGTCTAAAACGCAGAAAAGCAGAGAATTCATGACACCTCGCTTCTCAGACAGCTCCCACACGTTCTTGCCCAACGGCAACTATGGTGGGTACAGACGAAAAACCACCTCACCCAAATTGAGGCAGGCCAGGGTGTTGGTGCATTTCCACTCCTTCTCGTGGGTGGCAACCTTCACGTCATCCATCACCAGAGGCACCCACCCACCAAACACATACATCCTATTCAACAAGCAGACAAGAAGAAGACGGCCATAAAGAAAGGGGCGTGTTTATAATGAGAGGACGAGAGCATGTGGCCCAAGGCCTGGAGGAGAGCTCACTTGTTGGTGATGGTGGTGGCTGAATGAAGGCTGCGTGGCAGGGGCGCTGTACCAACTACCGCGGGCTTGGTCCAGGTCAGGGAGTCTGTGGAAGAGAAGCGGTTTAATCGTTAACTCAGCGGTGTCATTGTGCTAATTACAGCAGGCATCACACCTGATAAGTGTCTGAGAAGGAGATTACATCATGAAATAGACAACGCTGATCATTTACCGTGGTTACATGACAAAAGGGCCAGAAAATGCAATACGTAGGACTACGTATACAGGCCCATGCAATGTAGACAAAACACTACATGGCATAGGCACGTTATAAAATCATCTTATGATTTAAAACGTTTTAGATTCATTAAATAACATCGTTTCTTACCAATATCCAGTGTCCAAAGATCTCCCAGACGGCAGCCACTCATTCCGCCATAGATTACGAGGCAAGACTTTTTGCTTGTTTTCTCTGTGTAAATCACAGCGGTGTGGCTCTCTCTGGGAGGAGGCAGAACTCCGTATGTGATCGGCACATCCCAGCCAACTACACCTGCACCAGGCCGCAACTCCAAAGTGTAAAGATCATTCAAATATCTGAGGGAAAATCAAAGACACAAATCGGAGAACATTATGCGCCAAACCAACCTTCAGGACATGGCCCTCCCGATGGCCCTCTAGCGGGAAGACAACACACACCTGGGAATGTTGTTTTTGGGATCCTCACTGTCATTCGCAAGACCTCCGAAGAGGTAACACTTATTTCCCACCAGGGAGAAGCTATGGCCGAGGCGGGGGCAGGGCGGGGGCCCATTCTTAGGGGCTTTGGGCTTCAGCTTCTTCCATTCCCATCTGCTTGCCTGAGTAAAAGTAAGAGATCTTCAGCATTGCCACGGCCACATGGGAACTACAGGTCTGACCAATACTCAGCTCAAGTTGCTCCTTCTCACCTGCAACTCGTAAAGATCGTTGCTGTATTTCCCATACTCCACCATTCCTCCAAACACCAGGAGTCGTGTTCCCTCACACACAAACCCATACGCTGCACAGCCAGGGGGGATGTCCCCGCGAACTGCTGGGATGAACCACTGGTTGGTTGCTGGAAACAAACAAACAAACTGTAAGCAGCAGTCAATACAATCAGTCAATGCTTTTTACAAGACACTGCAGGCTATACATTTTATTCCAAACAGGCACCAAAATGCCCCTTCTCTAACTCTGCTCTGACCTTTTTAAATGGAGTGAATTAAGACATTTTAAATATGTACTGAAAACAATTCTCACACAGATGGCAAAATCATGTACTATTCTCGGAACGATTCACTTCCATTAATATCGATAGATAGATTAAAACTTTATTGATCCCAGAGGGAAATTCGGTTGCTTTTTGATGAGTTTTATTGTACTCACATGATGTATACTGACTAGACCAAAGAGAGAAAAGCCCCGATCACTACTGCACAACCTGCCGTCTAGTGGTTCAGACGGGCACTTGTACGCCGAGAGTCCATCATTTTTGTTTGTCGCGCCCTTTTTTTGACAGCTGTTGGTCAGCTAAATTATCTAAATATTGATCCACGCAACGAGGATCGACGTAAATAACTTTAATTTTCAAAATACACATGGACACAGCGGAGTTTTATGTCATCGCTGTTAGTTAATGCTATTTAGCCTCACACGGTCCTTTTGGGAGCGCAAAGTAGCGCACGCGTAGCTTGGTCAGCTAGCATACATCACACAGTCATGAAGTACTAGAAGTACAACTAAACACAAGGAGTTAAACGGGTTACGCAGCACAAACATGTTAACGTTACATCAACCAGCTGGTTGTTCGGCTGGTAAATGCTACCCAAGCTCATGTAAAGACGCATCTAACGTAAAACTGCTCCGTTATGCTCGTTTGGCGAACTACCAGGAGCGCCGGCGGGCTCAAGCCGGCGCCACTCACCGGTGTTGTACACGTGAAGCTCGTCCACGATGCCCTCGTTTCCTCCGCCGAACACGACCATCAGCTCTTTAATCGCCACGGCTCTGTGTCCGTGTCTGGGTCTCGGAACCGGGCCGGACCACCCGAGAACCCGCTTCCATCGCGGCTGCAGCGAAGAGCCGATGGTTCCAGATGAGACGGAACCAGGGGACGACATGTCCTTTGCTGTAAAATAAAAAAGCACACGTTATAACGTAACGTTTCTCGGTCCGGCTTGTCGGGTTTTTAAGAATTCGTGTGGCTGGTTAGGAAGCTAACGTTGGTTAGCTAGCTAGCATGCAACTGAGTGATGACGGGCTGGCTGGCATAGCGGCAAAGCAAACTGGACAACTTCTGTGAAACCGTGATGCACACATTATCGTGCACGACACATTTTAAACTCAGAAGCGCTAGGTTTCGCTGACATGAAACAAAAAAGATAATTTGAGAGAATGGATCGTCCATGGATGTCGCCATTTTGGAGCTTTGCAACAAGAAAAGAACGCGGGTGGTTAGTGCAAAATCCTGCGTGCACAAATACCCGCATTAGTAAATTTGTGCTGCTGGCGACCCGCTCTAGTGAGATGCACGTACATTGCCTGCAATTAAAGCCTCAGTTTGTGATTAAATACAGTTGATGCCGAAGCCTATCAGTCCATGTAAGTCGCCATCTTGAAACAACCAGACGCGCCTCCGCCAGTCCGAAAAATGGCGGACTGGAAAAATAACAACAGTAGCAGCAGTAGCAGCTCACTGCTCACAGATCTAGAGTTGCCTCCTCTCCGATCAACTACTAGAGGGGGACGCATGAGATACGTGGGCTTAATCTGCGTGGTGTGTTCAGAAGCAGGTTGAGAAAGTCTAGCTCGAATCTGAAACCCAATCCCCCGGTTCTGGAGAGGGCTATTTTCATGCCTCTCTGGGAGTCGCCATCTTGTCATCCAATCGGAATAGAAACATGTACTTTAATTAAAATAAAAACTATTCAACACGCCGTTCAAATTCGCGATACAATCACGTTTGTATCTAGTAAGGTATATTGTGTGCTTAAATACATTTTTTCTCGCACACAAAATCGAGGTAAACACGTTCGGTTTAGGTAGTAAGCAGGGCTGTGTGCATTCGAGCAAGCCGGCTTTTAAGTGCATGGCCTTACATTAGCTAGACAGCAGCGAATGAGGAGAAGAATACATTAAACTGTGATATTAACAACACACTGAAACATGCATTTAAAAATCTAAATGAATCAAAAGCTGTTTTAATTCATGCTCCCCCCGGTGCACGCAGCCATCTTGTGGACAACTCAGCCCACCAGCTTCTAGCTCCCACAAGAAAAATGGCGGCCATGTTCGCCATAACAAAAACACAATTTTTGAAAAAATGCATCCCCCCAAAGAAAAGCCACACATACTTGATTTGAGTTGAAATACTCAATAAGATGCCTGTATGGTCTTGTTTTGTAACAGCAGCCCAGATTTATCCAATCTGTTAAGAAGTATCCACTCTCATGCCTGCCTGGAAGCCGCCATATTCTTGACAATGCAGCTAAGGGGCCGGGTAAACGGGGATTGTATCGCGCCCATGACAAATATGGCGAAGAAGACGTTCCGTTTAAGCTCTTGGTGCGAAAATTCGAAACAAAATTATATCCAATGTGATTAATATAAATAAATAAAAATTAATATAGCACACACATTACATGTTCTTAATAAAAGTCTACTTTTCATGGTGAAATGTAATTTTATCTAATCATCCCGAGCAGAAGAGACAGAAGCGGTTTATTGTCCCTCACTAAAGATGGCGATTTCAACAAATAAGTCAAAATTTATTGGACGGATCATACAAATTTTGGTTTGAAACTATGTTTCCTATGCACTAAAATAAATCTTTATACAACTGAATACATCACACATGTTTATATAAAACAAATCAATAGTATGTTTAACAAACAACCCTAAAGTAGAATAAAAGTTTTATAAACATAATTTTTTATTGATTACTTTTCTTTTAAGTTATAGTTTTCTGTGAAGTTAACACATTTTGAGAAATACCTGAAATAAGTAAGAGCAAATTTAAATGTTTTCAACCACTATTTTGCAGTTTTTGAATTTATATATATGAATATATATATACTCGCCCTCGTCTTTTTTCCTTCTAGTCCAGGTCCTGGGAGCTGGAGGGTCTTGCAATGTATCTTACAAAAGATACACAAGGAACAGTTAGGGACAATTTACTGTATATAGGTGATGTGCATAACAAAGGAGTGGAGAATGGGAGGAGTATAAAAACAAAACAAAAGCACATGGCACATGACAGTTAACATGAGAAACTGCTGTAACTTCCTCTAAGATGGGTAGAAGGAAGGTCTCAGAGCACATACAAGGCCAAATCTAGGGACGTGTGACTGGGTGGGTGACTGGAAATTATGCTGGACAGAAACTTGAAACTGCTCTCAGAAAGAGAGTGGACAAGACATTGGACCAAAAGGGTATGTGCAATGGGGAAACTGGGACGGCGTAGACTGGCATGGGGTCAATGGCTGTGTTAGAAGTACTGTCTTAAAAGTACTGTGTGAAAAACTATTCCTCATTTAGGAGGGCTGTAGGGGTGTGGAGGGGGAGAGGGGTAAATCTTGTCACAGGGGACTGGCCTTTCTGGGTGACCTCTGAAGCCAATAGTTTCCTGCTTGGGGCCAGACAAGAACTGGCTGAGAAAGCTCAACCCAGAGGCATTCAGTGCCCCCACCCCTCCAAAAGAAATCAATGGAGATTGTCTGGAGATTGTTCCATAAGTCTGGAACCATGGGCAGGAGGCTGCGGCAGTTAGGATCACAGTCAGTGAGGATGTGGTGGCCACAGACTCATCGGTGGACCTTTTGGGGTTTTTTTGGGAGGGGGGGGGGTGTATGCTTTTGGGACTGTATGTCCATCATAACATTCTATTTGGAATCCTATTCTCTACAGTGTCTATTTAAAACTAGTATGTGGCTGAAGTTTCTTATTAGATTTCATTTTCAAAATCTTAACAACCACCCCCCGCCCCCAACACCCCACCCCAACAAGTCATCTCTCAACAAATGGCTCTCATTTCTAAGCATCATTTCCCCCACATACACATATCTCATAAGGACCAACAAAATGTTCTTTAGAAATTTTTATTGTTTAAAACTTAAAAATGTATTGCAGTTTTTTGCGTTTCAATATGTTCAAAGGAATATTCGAGACTCTTTGATGCTGAACGGTATAAACTTGTTAGTAAGTTGTCATTATAATCACTTTAAATCAACTGCAGGTATAAAATGATTTCTTGATCATTGTGTTCAGGAACAAATATCAACCTCATTTCGGTTACATTCTATGAACGATGGTCATGTTTTGTTGCTGACTAGTACTTTAGATCTACATTAGTCTCATTAAAATGGTATACTTTCATTTTAGTGTATGAGTTCTCGTGGGTATGTTATTGTTAATGTTGACACTGTTAATGGGCAGTCATGGCCTGGCAGTTAGGGAACTGGTCTTGTGACCGGAGGGTCGTGGGTTCGATTCCCAGACAGGCCATGACTGAGGTGCCCTTGAGCAAGGCACCTAACCCCAACTGCTCCCCGGGTGCCGGGCTAGGGCTGCCCACCGCTCTGGGCACGTGTGATCCACAGCCCCCTAGTGATCACTAGTGTGTGTGTGTGTGTGTGTTCTGACTGCACAGATGGGTTAAAAGCGGAGGACAAATTTCGATTGGGGTGTAAAAATCACAATTGACAAAATATGGCACATTTTCATTTTTCATTTTAATGGGAATCTTAATTTACTCATGTTTGTAGATTAATCCAGGTAGCTAAAGTCATGAATTTTATTCATTGATACAGATTAAGTCTTCACTGCCCAGCTCCAAAGCCAAAAGCCCCACCCCACCCCCACCTCAAGCTGTGGGGTCTCCTGTTCTAAGAAAAAACAATAAGATACATATCGCAATAGGCGTGGACACTTTAAATCTTAATCAAGCGTAAATCAATGAGTATGTGTTGTCTGATTTTGGTTCACTTTTGGTGCCTTCACTCACCCTTTTTCCTGTTTTTTTTCTATATTCCATTCTTGGTGCTGATTCAGTTCTGAGAGGCAAATTTCACAACCAGAATTTTGAGTTTTCTCAGGTGATTTGCTCGAGTAAAGGAGGACAGAGGCACCGTTTTCTTGTTCTTGTTGCGGGGATGCAATTAGACCTAAACATTGTTCAATGAAACCTCTGGAAGGTGTGATTTTGGTTACCTCTTGTGAGGTAGAAATTAGGCTCACAATTAAACCCAGTTAAACCTCAAAGCTTACATTGTCCTATGATCCCTCTCTTCTTGAGTCAAACGATTCTCTATACTAAACTCTCTTAGTTTTTGATGAGTTATTGTCAAATGCTTTTTCCTGTGTCTTTTAGAGCTTTGGAAGTATAAGTAGGGATAAGAACAAGAGCATAGCTTTTCTTCAGTATCTCTCATATCATGTGACAGCATTTACTGACTTTGCAGTTAGTCTTGATGTGTATCACTCGATGATGGATCTATTATTTTACACCCTTCACAGAAATCTATGACAGTACTATTCCCATCCTAAATCCTAAATGCATTGGTTGAGTCGGTTTGGATACTGGAAGGCAATTGGTCTGTTGTGGATAAAATATGACAGAAATGGCACCAATTGCAGGAGTAACAAGAAAACACAACACAACAAATGCCCCAAATATATATAGGTTATTTTCGTTTTTGGGGTTTTAATTTAAAACAACAAAAATAATCAAACACAAAAACTTAGGAATGAGACGTACTCAAAAGTCGATATGTAATTTTGGCGACACGAACCAGCAGTGTTTATTATTGAATCATAAAATATAACTTATTACAACATAAGCGTTCGTGCCAGTGACAATTATTCAAATTAAGTGAAATTTTAAACTTCCGCGGTAGTGATGAAGCGTCATATAGGTCAAAGAACATGCGGGTGGCTGGAAGAAGGTTGGGCTAAAAATGAATGTACTTCCCTGACGCCGTGCGCCCGAGCATCGACTTTTCTTATTACAGCTCATTATTAATCCTTAATTTCGTCCAAAGGAAACAGCATATTTTCAACTGAAATACCGACAGTTTGGATGCAGTCGTAGTTACTTTTAACTTTCACATATAATATGTCCGAAGCCGATGTTGGTTCAACAAAACGTGAAATGACAGATGATGGGGTTGAGGCGAGTCATAACCCAACTGTTCCAGACCTCAAAAGCGTTCTGGTAACAAGTGTTTTGAATTTAGAAAAGCTCGACATCGACCTTTACAGGTAGGCCTACACTTAAGTGTTGTCATTGCTAAAAACATGTTAAAGGTTACAAGGTGTGTGACCTACCACAATTGTAATCGGATAACTGTAACTATGATATGAAGACACATTTGTGTTTTTAAAGAGGGAAGCATCACTGGATTCCACGGACTCGGCGGCTCTTTGGTGGTCAAATTGTGGGACAGGCTTTAGTGGCGGCTGCCAAGTCCGTTGGTGACGATGTCTATGCCCATTCGCTGCACTGTTACTTTGTAAGAGCAGGTGAGTAAACAGTGAGCACAGAAATGCACTTTGTTAGGAACACCTCTTACCTACACTCACTGGTCACTTAATCAGGTGAACCTGCTTTTTATAGGTGTGCAATTACCGACTGTAGCCTCCATTGAATTCTGGCCAGAGACCTGCTGCTAAGTTGGTAGTTGATTTTTCTGTTGGTGTACATAGGCTGCTGAGATATTACCGTTAGTGTCTGTGGAGTTGAACATGGTGCGTGCTGCGTGTTTGTTTGATGCAAAAGAGAAATACACCAGAGTTCAGTCTTTTAACCTTGAAACATTTATTAAAGCTTACACAGATCTTTGGAGAGCAGCAAAAGTGCACACAAACAAATCTATAACACATCAAATGCAGCTCTGACTAAACTAAGTTCTCACAGAGTCTTCTGTCTCCGCGAGGGTAGCCCCCACCCTGCTACATTATCAATAAGAGAATGTTGGGCTCTGCGATTACGCCAGTCACACTATGTCCTATTTTCTTGTACTCTTCCATTCACCCCACAATCTAGTTTTCTGCAGAACAACATTACAGTTAACCCTTTACTTTATTAATGCATAGTAAGTTAAGCTTATAATCAACATCATAATGATATTTCATTAAAATTATAATATTCCCACATGAGCCAGCAAGTAATCATTCTGTGGTCAAAAACTGATCGCTGATGATTTACAAGATAATTAACTGAAACTGTTATTTGTAAAATATGAGCTGTAGCCTCTAACTGTATAACTCCAAGGTGTTGTAATACATAAATGTTTCTTATATAATCTGTATGTATGTGTGTGTATAAATATACACACGACCCATGTTGTGTTACAGGAGATCCTAAGGTTCCAGTGCTTTACCAGGTTGAACGAACACGAGATGGCCGTAGTTTCTCTGTTCGGTCAGTGAAGGCCATCCAGCATGGTCAGCCCATCCTAATATGCCAGGCATCCTTTCACATGCAGCAGCCCAGTCCTCTGGAGCACCAGTTCACCATGCCATGCGTTCCCCCCCCTGCAGCTCTACTTACAGTGGAGGAGCTGATCCAGCAATACCTCAGGTATCACCTGGTATTGGTCAGTTATGCAGCTAACCTGGAAACCGCCACGTAGCATGGTTTTGATTATATCTTCGTGTCCACCTGGGTTTACAGTGACCCAAATGTGGCTGATGTCACCAAGCAGGGTTTGAACAAGATCCTGGCAGACGAGGTTCCGATCGAGATCAAACCGGTGAATCCACCTGATTTTTATAGACGTGTGGCCATGGAACCAAAAAAACTGTTCTGGGTCAGAGCAAAGGGTCATATAGGTAAGACCCTGCACTCCCAGAACCGATATAAGTGTGTTGGATTGGATGTTTACCCTATGTTTGCTTAGATTTCTCTAAGATTGCACCAGGACTTAGATTTTCAATTATTTAAACAAAGAAAATGGAGAACTTGCTTTGTATTTGGGGCAGTTATGGCCTGGTGTTAGGGACCTGGTCTTGTGACTGGAGGGTTGTGGGTTCGATTCTCAGACTTGAGGCCATGACTGAGGTGCCCTTGAGCAAGGCACCTAACCCCAACTGCTCCCCGGGCGCCGGGCTAGGGCTGCTCTGGGCACGTGTGATCCACAGCCCCCTAGTAATCACTAGTGTTGGTGTGTTCTAACTGTACAGATGGGTTAAAAGTGGAGGAAAAATTTCGATTGCGGTGAAAAAAAATCACAATTGACAAAATATGGCACATTATTATTATTATTATTATTATTATTATTATTATTATTATTATTATTTCTGACTGTTACAGAATGTGATTGATTACTTTTTTCAGGAGAGGAAGACATGAAATTGCACTGTTGTGTTGCTGCTTATGTGTCGGACTACTCTTTCCTGGGCACCGCAATGCTGCCTTACCCAAAACACAGGGCCCAGTTCTCGGCCTCCCTAGATCATGCCATGTGGTTCCACAACAAATTCAGAGCAGACCAATGGATGCTCTATGAATGTGAGAGTCCTTGGGCAGGTCAGTGACACAGTGTAACTTTGTGTGTACCTTTTGTGAGAGAGTGTGTATCTACAAAAGTGTTCGTTTTATGTCCTTTGTTTCAGGAGGCAGCAGAGGGCTGGTGCAAGGCCGCTTGTGGAGAGAAGATGGTGTTCTTGCAGCTTCTTGTGCACAAGAGGGAGTGTTAAGGGTGAAAGATGTGACTCAGAGTAAATTGTAGATGAGTTTGGAAAATTTTAATTTTAGGTTTCCTTGCCATTCCTCCATGTACATTGTATACAGTGGAATGAGATGTTGTTTACAGCATAAAACATATTATTTAAACTGATAATGTGATTGTACTTGATTGCACTTTACACAAAATTACATTAATACACAGTCACAGTGCCTAAGTATACCTACATATTTTGCAGTGGAGCATAATGGCACACTGGAAACCTGAAATGTAGCTCTTTAAAACTACAGGTACTTGCAATTGACTGTATTAATAAAGTAAAATATTACATATTTTGTATAAAAGACTTCTAAAAGACACTTGTATTTTTTAAGCTTACCAATTCGTTTGATTATAAGAAATATACCCTACATTTCCTTCCTTTCTTTTTTGATCAAATATAAAACTATGATGCATCTTTCACCAGAACTTGAATGGCTTAATTTTCTAAGGTGATATTTTATTCTTTAAAAATGTATTCTTTTAAAAAGACAGTTTTGATACTTTGTTTATTATTGTCTTTTGGCTTTTTGGCTAAAACGTGTAATTCCACGGTTCAAATACCGGATGTGAGGTCGCAGTGTTGATGACATCACTACTCCTATAAGTGAAACATTGAACAGCTTCTTCCCATCCTTGCGGACGTAGTGGTTGGCTAGTGTACCACGAAGGCTTGAAAGACTATTTCGTCTTTTATTGGTTTGAGTTAGATAAACTAGATTTTTAAAACATGCCACGTGTATACGTGGGCAGACTAAGCTATCATGTCCGCGAGAAGGATATTCAAAGGTTTTTCAGTGGTTATGGAAAGCTTTTGGAGATTGATTTGAAAAACGGGTAAGTCTTAGAAATGTTAGCTTGCTAGCTAGTTGGTTAGCATAGATAGCTAGCTACCACGCCTGCTAGACAATCTTCGAATTACTGGCCTGGATTAACACCACTCCATATGCAGAAAAGACGTCAAATATATATATTTTGGAGATTGCAACTAGGTTGCAACGGAAGCGAGCAGGTTGTAAATTGTTCAGACACAAGTTGATTTAATAGAATATAGAAATTCTGCCGCGTGGTCAAAATGGCGGCTGTGGAGGCAAACAATACGTTCGCTCCTTCAGTTAGCTAACAGGCTAGCTGCAGGTCGGCGAGGAAGCCATCATGACGGAACGCTTGTTCTTCGCTGCTTACATTAATTGGTTTTGTAAACCTGCAACCACCAGAAAAAACCCGAGCAGAGATTAACTATGAAACTAGAATTACTGTTGGCCAGTTACTCGGTTTTTCTACTGTTTGGTTTCGCACACACTCGGGCCAGCTGGGAATGTTGGTTGGCTTGTGTAGCTAACTGATTAGTTTCGAAGGAAAAAAAAACCCATACTGTGGCTGTGCCGTTTCCTATAATGGCTAACTTTATTAAAAGTATAAACATAACGGAGATGGTCCGACGTGTCCCACTTGCCGGAGCGGGCCGTTTCCTCAGTATAATTTTGACCGTTGCAATTTTAAATTGTTTTTTTTTAGGTATGGATTTGTGGAGTTCGAAGACACGCGCGATGCCGATGACGCGGTGTACGAACTGAACGGCAAAGAGCTGTGTGGCGAGCGCGTGCTCGTCGAGCATGCACGGGGACCACGGCGAGACCGCGATGGATACGGTGGTGGTGGTGGATACGGTGGTGGGGGTTATGGGGGTGGAGGGCGCAGTAAGTAACCTCTAATAATATACAAAACCTTACAAGTTTTCTTCCCACAGGTTCACAGAAGAAACGACGATTTTAATAACCAATTCCGTTTTTGTTTACTGACCAACCGTTCAGGATTTGGGGGAAGAACTGTGGATACAGACGTGCGCACCGTTTTATGCGGGCATACATGCACATTTTCTACAAATAAGGCTAGTTGCCTCAAGGCACATCAGTGGGATAGTTAGCCTTGTAATGAGTGCACACAACTTAATTGTGATTCCTGTTAAAACTGTAGTTGGAATTATCCTAAACAGGATATGCCAGCACTGTTACTGTGCCAGAGGGCATCTATAAATGGTTAGTTTAAACTAGAGAATTTGGGAACATAAAGATGTTTACATGTCAGGTGAAGGCACTATCCTAGTTTCTGGTATATAACACGTTTTTTGTTAATATTTAGTTGAAAGAGCCTCACTGGCATGTAAACAAAGGATATTACGTGTGATCATGCTGTGTGTCTACATTTGAAATCAACATTAACAAAAGTCCTTGATGTTTCAATTTGAAAGAGTCCAGTGCGGGCTGAGTCCGAGTCCATTGAGGCTAAGATGACTGCCTGTCCGGTTTGGCCTTGGCTTTCACCTTACAATGTGTGTGTGACCTTTGCCCTTTGACCCTTGGCTGACCTAACCGGAAGCCATGATGACAGCAGCCTTTTGCCAATAGACCAGGGTGATGGTGAGGAAACCCATTGGTTTTTATGTTGAACGAAATATCGGGAAGATTATTGTGGAAAAACATGTAGCAGTCATCTAGTTTTAAAGACTGAGCAATGGGCCTCTGTTGCTTTGTCATGAGCTGTCACTAGAAAGGTAATGCTTGTCAGCATCTATTGTGAGTAGTCCTGGTTATTTTATTTCATTTATTTTTCTTTTTACTATTAAAAGGTTAATGGCTACTTATGTGCAGGCCATTTTTAAAAGCAACTTAAAGTTTTTAGTGATTGAACGAAGCCCAGGAGGGGACCTGTGATTATAATTAAGAGCTTGACAGTTTGTGTAAAGCGTGCACACTAGTTAAAGCATGGCTGACTGTTATAATGAATATTTATGTGGTGCTCATCTGTTGGCTGTGTGTAAATTGTGCACACAACTTGGTACAGCATGCATCTAATTGAACTAACTTGTGCCCATGTTTTATCCATGCTGTCCAAAGTCTTGTCCTGCTTATGTATGTGCAGGTCTCATAGGTCACCTTCTGGGCTCCATATTGGAGCAACAGTATTGTACTGTCTGTTGCTGTTTTTAGACTGTTGAATGAAAAACCAGTAATATAAACTGAGTACATTCAACAACCTCCGCCAAGGTTTTTTTTCTTTTGTTCCTTTTTTTCACCTTTTTAAAAATATTGCAATCCCTCCAGTATCTGGTGCTGAGACTGCAACGAGGAGTGTTTCTGATGCCTCATCGGAGCAAAAAGCTCATTCTTTAATAGTTTTGGACATATTCCACTTAGTTTAATGCGGTTGCCCTCCGCGCACTGGGTAGCCATATGGTGCATGTCCTCATCTGAATATAGACTCTCCTCCGGTTTTGTCTAAAGGCAGTAGTGGTTACAGCAGTAGGAGCCGTTCTGGCAGGGACAAGTACGGCCCCCCCGTGCGCACAGAGTACCGTCTGATTGTGGAGAACCTTTCTAGCCGCTGCAGCTGGCAGGACCTCAAGGTAAGTGACACTCGAAGGTCCCAATGCGCATGCTATGTGTTCACATGGTTAAATTCCAGCGTACATGGCCTGCGTTTGAGTCTTCCCTCGCAATGGTTTCAGGACTTCATGCGGCAGGCTGGCGAGGTGACCTACGCCGACGCACACAAGGAAAGGACGAACGAGGGTGTGATCGAGTTCCGCAGCTACTCGGACATGAGGAGAGCACTGGACAAGCTGGATGGCACCGATATCAACGGGAGGAAGATCCGTCTGGTGGAGGACAAGCCCAGACGCAGACACTCCTACTCGGGCAGCAGGTCCAGGTGTGCCCTCGATCCCCAAAATCATGCAACATGTTTTGGTTTTCATTGGTAACTAAATGGGGGGCAATTTGTGCAAGGCAGCTAGATACTCTTTAATAACATGTTTTAACAAGACTGTGTAAGGATGTTGGTTTGGCTGGTTTTGGTAAAGGTGAATTTTTAAGATGAGTGCTGGTGCTGCTCCACAGGTCCCGCAGCAGACGCCGTTCTCGAAGCCGGAGTCGCAGGAGCAGGAGTTCACGAAGTCGCTCAAGATCTCGCTCTCGGTAAGATTGCTGCCACTTGGCCAATCCAGAACTTTGTGTCGGGTCTATATGAAAATGTAACACCATACGTTTATCAGGTCTAGATCACGCAGCAAACGGAGGTCTCGCTCCAGATCCAGGAGAAAGTCCCACTCCAAATCTCCAGCCAAATCTCGCTCCAGGAAGTCCCATTCTCGGTCCCGTTCTCGTACACGCAAGTCTCGCAGTCGCTCAGCAAGTCACAAGTCCCGCTCTCGCTCAGATGCCCGCAAGTCCCGTTCCAAGTCTCGTTCCAAGTCCCGCTCAAAGCCCAAATCTGAGCGTGGCTCACGGAGTCGGTCCAAGGAGAAGTCTGTGAGCAAGAAGTCCCGCAGTCGTTCTGCTTCGCCCATGGAGAATGGAAATGAGGAGCGGGCTAAGTCTGCATCGCGCTCCCCCTCCCCCCAGGAGGAACGCCACCGCTCCAAATCACCTGTCAAGCGTTCGGCATCTCGCTCTCCTTCCCACTCAAAGTCCCGTTCACGCTCCAGGTCTGCCTCGCAGGACTGAGGTCCTCTCTGAGGAGCTGGTAGCAGAGCATATGGTTTCAGGAAAGTGTTTCAGAGTGCATAAGACCACACGTGTTTTCATTGTCGCATGAGGGAGAAAAACGTATTGTACATATCGGAAATGCTAACCAGATCTGTAAAGAAGTCTACTAGACTTTTTCCTCTTTCCTGCCCTCTTTTCACTCATTTGATTTGACTGATTTTTCCAAGTTGTGTTGCTTGTACTTCCTGTTTTCCTTCAGCTTTTTGACTTGGATGGCTTTGATATGCAAAATAAATTAAACGGCTCAAATCGCATACGAGCGGGAGCAGTGGTGAGGCTTAAATAAGCTGATTTTTGGCTGCTTATCAAGTCAACCATTTATTAATAAGCTGGAAGAACATTTGGCTTAGGTAAAGTGAAATGTAATTGCTTACTGTACAGTAATTTAGTTTTTTTTTTTTTTTTTTTTTTTGAGTTGCTTTTTGGTGATGCTGATTGTAGGCCTCTTGGACCATTTGTTCTGTGCTCGAGTCCTGTTTAATTTTTTTTTAAACTGATGTCCGTAAACTATAAGTTTTAGTTAAATAAACTTGGTTTAATTTTCTATTATTTCTTGAGTGGTCTATGTTGCCTGGGGGTTACTATGTTCATGTGTCCCATCAACTTTTTCCATGTGTACTCGACCCATGATAGTTAAGGGGGGGGGGGGTGCTGAATGTCTTATGAATGCTGAGGGGGAAGTCCCCTTGAGCAGAAATTCATATAAAATGAATGGAAAAATTGGGTAAACTGATTAACCTGAAATGGGTGTGTGCAGACACTGACCACCTTTCTCCACTTGTTTATATATTCCTTAACATGGAGGCAAAGTTAACTCTGGTAAGGACATCATTTCAGGATTCTGTTCACAAAATGGTTCATAGCCAAGACTGAACAGGCTTCTTCTCTTTGCTGCAAGAATTAATATGATGGTTCAAGTCAAATGCAGTAAGTGTTGCATAGTGTTGCAAGATTATAGATTTACAGCTTTGCTCTTAGCCGTATGATGGGGCAAAATCTTTGGACCCAACATTAGAACCTGACCAAAACGCAAAGATGCAGTGTTCTGTAAATGTCTAATATTCCACTTAAAGGAAATGGTAGTTAAGTTTTCCAAAAACTTGACAGCACTCCACTTTTTCCACATTGATACAGCCTTGGTCCAAAATGGATTAAATTCATTTTCTCTCTCAGAATTCTACACACAATACCTCATGAAGTGATGTTTGAATTTGATTAAAAACAAAAGTCGCATGTACATAAGTATTCACAGACTTTGCTTGACACTCGTTGAAGCACTTACAGCAATTACAGCTTCAGGTCTTTTGGAGTGATCTGCTACAAGCTTGGCACACCTGTTTTGGGCCAGTTTCTCTTTGCAGAACCTCTCAAGCTCCATCAGGTTGGATGGGGAGCGAGTGACCACATCCATTTTCAGATCTCCCAGGGATGTTCAAGTCTGGAATCTGTCCAAAATTCACAAATGAGCTTTGGTAATTTGACTGGTGGCAGTTTGAAGAGCTTGTACTGTAATGTATTTAGACCAAAGTTTGCTTAAATATCTTAAAAAAAAAAACTTAAAACTAAAAACGTAAAAACTAAAAGCACCTAAGACATGCAAGCTTTCTTGTGACAAGGATTTTTACATGACTGCATGAATATTTAGTGTAGATGTTAATCTGTGCCCAATGGTTTTCCTGTTTTTGTTTCTTTATTATTTGTTTGTTTTGTTATTTGCTGTAATGGCACTGAAATGAATATGCTCTGTAGGGATGAACAACGAAAACCTTTATTTTCATGGTTAGTGTTTCTTTAAAGAGTATGGTTTAATTTAATCACTGGTTGTATACGTGTTTAATTTGCTATTTTAAAGCTACTCATTACCTTCATCTTCAGTTTCAACTTCCCAAGAATTATTTTACACAGACAGTAGCAGTAAAATGAGTGCAGAAAGTGAATGAAGTGATGGAGGCGTAGTCTGTCCTGACCTGGATATTAGGTAGATCAGTTACTGTGCAGTCTAAGCAGTGTGTTGTTGGCATGTAATGCGTCCTCTACAGTATATACACATACGATTGTGGACCTTGGATCCTAAATGGACGGTGATGCTTGCACTCAAATGACGGGTAGAGAACTTGTTGCTATGTGCGTAGCGCCCCTGGTTACTGTTGTCTTCAAAAGTTACCCACAATGCATCATGGTAAGTCTGAATTATGGTGATTTTTCATGTGCATTTCATACCTTATTAAGCATACTTTGAAATTGTTAATCGACACATCAGTGCTGAATTTAAATTTCACTTGCGATTCGATTATGTTTTTCTCTCGATACTCACCTACGTGGATACCTAAGTTAACCGACTAAGTAGGTAGTTAGCATTAGCTAACGTTTCTGTCTTAGCTACCTAGCTATGCTAACCAGCTAGTTAAATAGTCTTCGTTGGCTAGTTATCCAGCTAACCGTCCCTGTTTCTGATCTTCATACTTATCCGTACTTGATCAGTCTGATTACAGCATTTATTTCCCGCCAGTAAAGGGAGGAAGCGTGGACAATCCCTAAACCGTTATCACCCTCTGCAGTGGGTACTGATGTGCCGCACATCCGTACATGCTCGTCTGTGTTCTCTACAGTCTTTAGGTAGATGAGAGCTCTCCACCACGGAGCATGGACAAAACTGATAAAGAACCGCGCAATACTGTCATCTTCAACTCCTCCAAGAGAGAACTTTTCACTGCAAGCAGTGGTTACAAGTCTCTTCAGAAGAGATTAAGGACGCAATGGAAGATTCAAAGGTAATAATGCCACTGCCACGTCACGCAATACAGTTAGAAACAATGCGTACAATCACGGCGTGTCTCTGATCCATTTGCACATTGAGCGTGGTGTGGGATCGTGGTATTGTTAACCACTGAATCTTACTGTTCCTTTATTGTCTCGTAGCATCAAAGAAGAGCTCACGGCAGAAAAACTGCATGGTGTTAAGCTGTGGATTACAGCGGGTCCTCGTGAAAAGTTCACGGCTGCTGAGGTGAGGTGTGAATGGACTGGATTGTGCCATGCTCAACAGCTTGTATACTGCTGCATGGTGCTCTGGTCAGTGAATTCTGCTGCAGTTTCCAAATGAAGTTTGATGATCCAGAGAGAAATCTTCAACTGATGTAATCTGTGATTTTCATTTGTGTGATGAAATTATAATTTTTTTATGTGTGTTGTTTAGTTGGAAGTTCTGAAGCACTATGTGGATGGTGGTGGAAATGTTCTTGTGATGCTTGGAGAAGGAGGAGAAACAAAATATGACACTAATATCAACTTCCTCCTGGAAGACTTTGGTATCATGGTGAACAGTGGTGAGCCAGAGGAGCTGTAAACACAAACATGCTGGAGTATGTTACGTATTTCATGTTTGACAAACCTGTGAAAAAATGCATTTTTGTTCACTGTTTCATTTTCCAGATGCAGTAGTGAGAAATGTTTATTACAGATATTTCCATCCAAAAGAAGCTCTTGTGTCCAATGGTGTTCTCAACAGGTTTTTCATTTTAATCATAAGTAACCTTTTTTAATGACTTTACTGTTGTGATTTTGGATTCCATTCAGAATCTAAATAGGAAGGAAGAAATTCTATATGCTGACAAACTCTATTTATCTCTCAGGGAAATCAGTCGTGCAGCGGGTAAAGTGATAACTGGTGTCATTGATGATGAAAGTACTGGGAATAATGCACAGTAAGTGTTTTCTGGACTGCTGTATTAATGCATTTACATTATGTGCTTTCTGCACTGCTAGTTGTGTGTTTACATGATTTCTAAACCATTTTTGGGTTTTATTATTTTGCCTACACTATGTTCCTCTATTTTCACTATGAAAACACATTTGTTTAGAATGTTTTGAACTCACAAATGTCTGAATGAATTAATTTTTTAACAGACGAGTTAAATATCCATGGTATCCATTCATGCAAACTCTTTCTGTTCATTCCTTGTGTGTCTAACAGAGCTCTGACGTTTGTGTACCCTTATGGGGCTACGCTGAGCGTGATGAAGCCTGCTGCAGCCGTCCTGTCTACTGGCACTGTCTGCTTCCCCCTCAACCGCCCTGTGCTTGCCTTCCACCAGGCTGGGGTCAGTGTCGGCTTCATTTCCTCCAGCTCCCACAGAGCCCCGTCCCAACACTCACCAGTTCTGGATTCGTTCATACGGTCTTCTCATCCTTCTCTCTGTGTGAAATCAGAAAGCAGGCAAACTGGCGGTTCTGGGCTCGTGCCACATGTTCAATGACCAGTACCTGGACAAGGAAGAGAACAGTAAAATAATGGTGAGATTCAGTTCCAGCAGCGCTTACAGTGCGGGTCACTCAGGAAGTCTGACAGAATGTGACGTTTACCTGCGACACTGCCGTTTCTGTGGTGCAGGATGTGGTGTTCCAGTGGCTGATGACCAACAGCATTCACCTTAACCAAATAGATGCCGAAGACCCTGAGGTGAGAGGCAATGGCTGCTCCCTTCTGCTGAGTGACCTTCAGTAAACGCACCTCTTGACTGGGTTTAAGGCCAGCACTACCCACATCCTCAGCAACCTGAGTATTTTTGGCTTAATGATATTTACTCTATATCTCTATCCATCATGCCTTAGATGACAAGTGTACGTGGATCTGGAGAGCAACAGAGAAATCGGTGCTAAAGAGAATGGATTTCTAGAATAAATGACCACAAATTCAATTAATAAATGCATTAAAAACTTTACATACAAGTCATTCTGTATCTTTGTATAATTATTTATCTTTGTATAATTATTTATCTTTGTGGAAGAGTTCCATAAAGTAATTTCCAGAACACAGGCACAGTTTCACTTCAGTTAATGAACAAGTCTTACAGAGTCTTGGGGGTGATAGAGTTTGAATAATATTGTTATATATATCTTTACGTAAAAACACTCCATAATGTAAAGGTATGCATGCACACTGCCTAGAAGTGATGCTAGAAATAATCAACTCCTAAAATGCCTGTTTTCCCCCCAGATCACAGACTACACCATGTTACCAGACACAGGATGCCTGTCTGAAAGACTCAGGGTGTGTTTGCAGGAAGGGGAGGAGAACCCCAGGGACTTCACCTCTCTTTTCAACATGTCCCTGTTCAAGCTGTCAACAGACGCCCTACCCAGTGTCATTCGGTAGCACTGCTGATGCTTTTACACACATCAGAGCAAAGTTGGTTCACTGTGCAGTCATGGGTGTGCGATGCTCAGCTCAATGCTCTGTTGTTTCAGGGCCTACAAGCAGTTGAATGTGAAGCACGAGTCACTGCAGTTGATCACACCTCAGTTCGAAACACCATTGCCGCCTCTGCAGCCTGCCGTGAGCAGCTCGGTCACATAATGGCAGCATTGTCACACACTTGCACAGTGGTTCTCTGGAATTTGGCCTGCAGTTGTTTAGCTGTATTTTTCCCTTGGTGGAAAAACAAAGATGCATGCTGACATATAAAGATGTATGTGATTTGCGTCGGTTTGTGCAGGTCTTCCAGCCCGCCTTTAGGGACCTGCCACCTCCAATGCTTGAGCTCTTTGACCTCGATGAGACCTTCTCATCTGAGAAAGTACGACTTGCTCAACTCTCGAACAAATGTGAGTCCGCAGGGCATGACTTCTCTGCTGAGATGTTAGACCTCGTATTTACCATTCACCCTGAGATCAACACATGACGCTTTATAGGCACAGACGATGACCTTGAGTTTTACGTGAGGAAATGTGGAGATATCCTCGGGGTTACCGGGAAGCTGGACAAGGAGAAGCGAGATGCCAAACACATCCTGGAACACGTCTTCTTTCAGGTGGTGGAGTTTAAAAAGCTAAATCAGGTAAGTCCCGCATACCTAAAATGATTTCATTTTTATCTGAGCCTACACACAGTGCAGATTTTTTAAGCTCTTTAAAATTGGTGTTTGTTTTTTCTAGGAACATGACATTGACACAACTCAGACCAGGTTTTCCCCATTCTGAGACTGAAAACTCTGGGACACTGGAGGATATCAGGTAGAAGATTTGTCTTGATTTGTGGAACGTCCAACTGCAGACACAATCATCAATGCCCATTTCTTAAAATATCAGGTCTAGAAGGAACTCCACTTATGTAGTAGCACATGAAAGTAAAAAATGCACTACATACCATCCTTGAACCAAATACTTCTGCCTCAGCACACACTAAGTGCGCTGGTTATACGAACACATGGTACTACTTCCGTTTTGTCTTGGGGGTTTAGTTTTGCACAACTGGTTTATGGTGTAGAGAAACTTCCCCAATTATTGTTTTTACTACATTTTAAACCAATCTCCTCTACTATTGTATTTAGTCTGTGTAATGTTAAATTTCTGTTCAGACATGTAAAGTTAACAGAGAATCAAACAGTGACATCTGGCAACATGTATCAGTACAAAAAAAAAAAAAAAAGGTACTGTTGATGTCATGTAGACTTCTCTGTGAACCCAAGTATGTGTTTGGTGTTTATAAAGGCTTAAATGTCCATTTCCAATAAAACTTTTTCTATTGTTCCTTCAAAACCACAGCTCATGCAACAAATAAATACCACACTTTATTTTCAAATTCAAAAATAATTACAGTAATATGTTTAACTTGAACGGTGTATGACGGATCAACATGCTCCTGCAACAGCAAAAAAAAAAAAAAATACATGTTTTTCCACACAGTTCATTATATTCTACACTTCAAATTGCAACACATTCTTACCTAAAATGACCTTTACCACACCAGTTTACCAGTTAGAGTGGCAGGTTTCTGGACAGGTTCTTCTGGTGCTCCTCTGCAAGCTCCAGATGAGCATGGCGGAGACTCGACTCCTGGAATGTGGCTTCCAGGCTTGACCTCTGAGGGTCCTCTGTAACAGATTTACCCAATGACCTCCCTGACAAGACCAGAGAGGAGATCTCAGCATCCAGCTTTGGGGTGGCCACATTGTAGCTGGGGCTCCACCCTAGCTCCAGCTTGGGGTCCAGGCCTGGCTTCGGACTTTCTGCACAGGGCTTGATGAGAGACACTTCCCATGAAGGATGGGAGGTAGTCAGATCAAGACATGACCGGTCCTGCAAGCCTGCCAAGACAGGCTTTTGGAAAGTTACTCTCTCATAAGGTGTGGAGGACCTGCCCTCGGCAAGATTGTTAAGTCCAGCATTCAGGGTGCTGCCTGGAGACAGAAGTGAGTTTTTGTTGGGGCCACTTGATGGTGAAAGAACATTAGAGGAGTAATTAAACCAAGCTGGTAAGGTAGGATTGGGATCTGGATACTCTACTATGATCCCTTTGGACGATATTAACATCCCTTCAATAGACAAAGAGGAGAGGCTGCAATCTGTGAGGAAACCTCTTTCCAGCTCCGACAAAGATGGGCCCTCATTGGTTTCAGGCATACCTGAAAAGAAAAAGAGCTTGACTCATTTTCAGATTTTTGGTAACCTACAGTACAAAACACGAAGAACCTAAATATATTACTGTTGAGTTTACCACGTCTGCATCGATCTTCCGCCATGATTTTGCCAGGTTGCGATTAATTAGTTTCAGCTTGTATTTATAGACGTGACTGATTTCGACGATTTCTCCAAAATAAACGAGTTGGGGACAGGTTTTTTTTTAATATATATATATATATATATATAATGTGAATTACTACACATTTCAGACACGGTTCCAGTTTGTTCGCGAAACACATTTTTTGTGATAATTGACATGTTGGGATCAATATAGTTTTGCTGTAATTATATTTCCCCCGAAGAGGCGTCTACAAAGTTGCGCGCGCAGACGCCGTCTATCTACGTCACTCCCGGGAAAGCCTGCGAAAAAGAAGCGCGAGATAGAAACTTGAGCGCGGAGATTTCAGCGCTGGTCTGCAAAGCTTTTATGGCCGTTTCAAAAAGCAATCATACCGTTGTGAAATTAGACGTCCTCTACATTACAAATGGTCGCATCGTAGTGCCTATTGCGCGCACTGCATCGTGAAGACTCATTTTAAGTGGAGAATTTGGGCAAAGTCAGCTGCTGGGAAATGTCTTGGTGGGCGCGCGGGTAAGTAGAGAATGCATGAACTAGCTAACCTGGATTGCCTTTGCAATTCTAAACAAATACGTGGTATAACTCATTTATTTTATGACCTGACACGATGACTTTTGAAACTATCTATCCATGCATAATGTGTCGAAGCGCACCTAATTAATTAAAATAGGATTACTAGCCAGCAAGCTATATCTGCTAGGAATAATTCCAGCTAGGTTGTCTTGGTTAGTGAAATACATATACGTATGTCTTTGTGTCTTGCCATAACTGTGTACACTGGTCTCTAAAATGTTTAGTTTATTTTTTGCAGTTCTCCAGTATAATTGCAGCGTTTCTTGAAATTGTGATAACAATCGTCGTTGCTCACGTACTTGGCCAGATAGCATATTAACTAACTGTAGCATACAGTTAGCAAGTTGATAACCATGTTCAACAAAAGAATAATCTGGAACGTAGCGAGCCAAATATCTTGATGGGCTGGCTAGTTCAGTTAACTATAGAAACTCCTAACAGTATTTCGTGTATAAGGCCAATATTTCTTTCTGTTAAAGCAACACCAGCGAGGCCTTGCTTAAAGAATGCACAAATAGGTGTGGTTTAAAGGAAAAGAAATACTGAATACAGGCCTTATTTCTGCGCCAAACCTGTCATTACCCAGTTTACCAAGTTTGCTGCAGCTGTGTTTTCCAAAGTCAGCGCTCACTTGTTTGGCCTTGTTAGTATTGGGCGGAGTGTGATGTAAACACCTTAAAGCCAAACTGTCCACATAATCCACACGTTGTTGTTAGCTGGTCTTCACTAGCTGGACGTGTTTCCTCTCGTCCTGTCTCCGTTTACAGGGAGGACGCAGAGTGTCAGGACACGGACTCTGACGTGGCTGACCAAAAGGACTGTGGAAAAGTCAAAGTGAAGTGGACGCAGGAAGAGGTAAATTAGTGTTGGAGAGATCCCATTATCAGTGTTTGTAGTCGTCTTCTCTTGTCATGATTTCATAACATTTGTTGTGTTATTTGAAAATGCAGCAGTTAGATGTTTTTAATTGTTTTAACAAGACTGTGTAAGGGTGTTGATTTGTAAAAATAAAATTTTTAGTTTAAGAAATGTTTGTTGTTTTCCAGGATGACAATCTGCGAACGTTGGTTGAGAACTTGGGAACAAATGACTGGAAATACATTGCAAGTTTATTGCCAGTATGTGTTGTGTATGAACATTGTGTATTTTAAGAAGCATGAGTTGGGTGTATTGAGAGATGCTGAGGCTAGAAAGTATTAAGTCTCCTAGACGTACCTTAAGTCTAAAACCAGACAAAAAAAAATCCCAGTGATGATTCACTGTACACTTTGTAATTTAGTCCAAGACTAGGATTAATCCACACCTAGAAAACCAACCATGAAGGTGCTGCTGTTGTCTATTTATTTATTTAAATTGTTTATTTATTTTTGTGTTCTTTTGCATTTGTCCTTCAATTGGGTGTTAACACAAACCTGCTGTTCATTAGAATCGCTCAGAACATCAGTGCCAGCACCGCTGGTCTAAGGTTTTGGACCCAGACCTTATCAAAGGGCCTTGGACCAAAGAGGAAGATGAAAAGGTAAGATGAGATATAATAAATATTTACATGTAATCATGCAGTATATACTGTACATGTGACGTAAAACTTAATCCAGAAATTTCAAGCATTTTTGTTTTGTAGTATAAATGCATAGCGGTGTATTTACGTCTGGTTGTGACACCCCATGATCTAGTTGAAAAAGTTATTTCTTGGATGTCAGAGTTCTAAAAGCAGAGATCCTAAAGAGGGCTGACAGTAAATCAGGTTTTGAGGCCCAGCTATGAGCAGTAATAACTAATATTGTTGGTGTATATCGGTGGTGAGATGTTGGCTGTATGCACTGGTGTGGTCTGCGTTTCTTGATGTCTGCCCTGCAGACGTAGTCTCATTGCTCCGCGCTGTGTGCTTAGGTGATCGAGTTGGTGAACAAGTACGGCAGCAAGCAGTGGGCCGTGGTGGCCAAGCACTTGAAGGGCCGTCTGGGGAAACAGTGTCGCGAGCGCTGGCATAACCATCTCAACCCGGACGTGAAAAAGAGCTCGTGGACGGCAGAGGAGGACCTTGTCATCTACAAAGCCCATCATGCACTGGGTAACCGTTGGGCTGAGATTGCCAAGCTGCTCCCTGGGAGGTGAGTGAGGGCAACACTTCCATCCAATCATCTGTTCTGGGATGTGGTATAATAATTATAATGATGTATTTTTAGTAATTCATGTTTTGGTACCAATGATTGTGAGTTTAAAAGTTGTAGGTAGTTGTGGTGGGTTTGAGCTAGTGCTTACTGTCGTGTTTTGTGCATTGTGCGATATTTTTGTCTTAGGACTGACAATGCGGTGAAAAACCACTGGAATTCCACAATCAAGCGCAAGGTGGAGATGGGTTGCTATGCTGGAGTGGACACAACCCTGCACCTGGTTTACCAGTCCGAGTATGGCGAGGCTGTTCAGCACAGCGCCGAGTCACTGGTAGCTCTCTCTGTCCATCACCCCCTCTACGATGGTGTGTAATGTGTCTGTATCCTTTAAGCTGTTGACACCGCGTGTTGACGGAGATTTGCAATCTTTGCAGGAGGACTTGTGCTCTGGTGGTGCTGATGACGGTGTCACTATAAAAATGGAGACTCAGGTTCAGTATATTCTGCTATTATCGATTATAAAAGCGGCGTGTTTAAGACGCACGTGCTACATCCAGTAAAGGACTTGTGATAGATGTTCTGTATTGTGTGTGTTCTACACTTCACTGTATTGTATGATGAACATCATGACTTCCACAACCTCCAGGAGTCTGCTGATCCAGAACCGCAGGGAGATTCTCCTCGAGCTGCCAGCACCGGGTCCCCCCAACCACCCCGCGCTCCGGCGACCCCTAGTGGAGCAGAAGGTGCAGGGGCCTCAAGTGTGCCTACATGGGTGCTGGACACCTCGGGCTTCCTCTCACCCTCAGCCGCGTCCACCGTGAAGGAGGTGATGGAGATGATGGAAGGGGTGAGTTTGTGGTGTCTGTAAGTCACTCTTTCTGAAGGGAGATCAGGGGTAGCATATGGCATTTTGCAGCTTTTAGACTTTGCGTATGTATTAGGCCTTGAACTAAGTCACAGTACTGATTCCCTGCTGAAAGTCTTGTTTTACATTAATATTAAACTTGAGCTGTTTTTGTTTCTGAAGGAAAATAAATTAAAGATGGACGCTAAACCAAAAATGGTTTAGTTTAATTTGTAAATGGAGCAGTTGCAAAAGTTAAAGGTTGGCCTCAAAAGTAGCAGATTTGCATCTGGGTCTTGTGTGAGTGTGTTCTGGCTGTGAAATAATCTAGCTGTTGCCCCCTGCAGGATCTGGAAGGTTGGTGCAGCCTGGCTGACTTTGACCTGGCGGACGAGAGTGCGAGTCCGGAGGTGCTGAAGTTCAGGCTGGAGGGAAGCGCCTTGCATGAGCTCAGTAAGGGCAGTAAAGGGGAGCTCATTCCCATCTCGCCTGGCGGGGCCACGCCGCCCTCCATCCTCACCCGTCGCACGCGCCGCCGCATCGCCCTGTCCCCTGACCCCAATGACTCCATGACCCCCAAGAGCACGCCAGTGAAGATTCTCCCCTTCTCACCCTCCCAGGTGAGGCTTTGGTGTCGTATATTGTATGATATGACAAATGTGCCAATGATTTTTATTTATTTTTATTTTTTAAATTCCCAGTTTCTAAACTTGTGGACCAAGCAAGATACGCTGGACTTGGAGAATCCCTCTCTCACATCGACCCCAGTGTGTAGCCAAAAGGCTATCGTCACCACACCGCTGCACCGGGACAAAACGCCCCTCACCCAGAAGGAGAACTCTGTGTATGTCCATTAGCCTCTGGCAGGCCTGGAGTCTAGCGCAGGGTGGTGATCTGTCTGCTCTAACACACCAGCTAAACCTGGTAACAAACTGATGAGATCACAGAATCTTACTTGGCTCTCTCTTTAAGCATCAAACTGTCAATTTTTAAAATATAGTTGAGATAAAAACTCGCTGCCTATCTTCATTGTGCACAAAACAAAAATCTTGTCTTGGAGTGTTGATTCAGCTGTGATTTGAGCCAAGAATCACCAAACTGGGCTATTCTCCATCTCTCCATCCCAAGCTACATGGCTGTCATTGAGCTTTCATAACAACTTATAAAACTGAAAAAAAATAATAATAATAATAATAATTTTCCTTGTAGGTTCATCACACCGAACCACAAGGCTCATCTAGACACCACTCCTCGCACTCCTACCCCGTTTAAAAACGCCCTGGAAAAATACGGGCCCATCCGGCCTCTGGTGAGGAAATTTCAACCTCTGGAAAATATGATCATGGTGCTAAGGGGTTTACCTGTCGCGCGTGAAGCCCAGTGTGTCCGTTGTGTCCCGCAGCCCCCAACTCCAAACCTGGAGGAGGACCTGAAGGAGGTCCTGCGTGGTGAGGAAGGGGTGGAGTTCATCGTGAGGGAAGAAAGTCCTCCTGAGCAGCGACGCAAACAGACGGTGAGTGGGAGCAACATCAGTCCTCTCGCCCAATCACCTGTCCTCTCCAGTCGCCCAGTCAGCTGCCTGCCTTTTCACACAGGAGCTCATTGAGACGTACCTCCATTCACTGTTGGGTTCTTCAGTGGCTATTCACCTTTGCACTGGACAATAAGTTATTTGTTTTTCTTGAGCCCTCCTGTAAGTAGTCGAGATGACATTAGGGCTTCATCTGCGCAGTGGCCTGGGCCTTTTTGACCATGGATTTTCTTGTCTTTGCTGACCAGCACCGGCCTCCCATGAAGAAAGTGCGCAAATCTTTGGCACTGGATGTCATGGACTGTAACGAGAGCGGCACCATCAGACGGCAGCTGCCCAGACCTGCTCCGAAACCCAGCAGGAAGGTAGGAGGACACCCATGACCTTGGTGACCCTGGGACACTGCGCTGTTCTGTGGCGAGACAGGCGTAAAACCCTTTCAGGGTTCCCGCGGGGTCTTAAAAAGTCTTAAAATGTCTGAAATTCAAAACTTTAAATTTAAGGCCTTAAAAGACTTAAAAAACAGCCAGATTTTCATCCAAGGTCTTAAATTTAATTTAGTCAGGTCTTAAAATTTTACCTTAGTTAATTTTAGAAAAGTGTAGTTTAATCGAAACGTCCGGAAGTCAGTTCTGTGTTGTCTGTGTTTGTGCGGGGCTACAGGTGTTGATACGTGTTAATTAATTAAATTACAAAACCCATAATAACCGCAGGCAGGAAACGGCCCTTGTCACGAAAAGCCTTCACGCAATTTTGTGCCTCATCCCCGCCGTCTTCGCTATCGTCAGTGCCGGGTCCCGCCGGACTCCACCGCAGTATCACTAGTGCTTCGGCTAATGATATTCGGGCTACATTAGGATAGAGTGACGGCAATGTTCCCTGGTTCGAATATCGCGAAAAAGTTTTCGTGTGGACTAAACAAATCGCATATATAGCTAGATTTGGCTTGGCAGACTTCATCAAGAGAGAGTTGATACGCTCTTACCGGGCCGTATGTGTTAATGTTCGATGAAAGCTTTAATTCAACCACAAAATCCAAACAGCTGGATATTCATGTTCGGTTCTGGAGCAATGGATATGTGCAATCGAGGTACATGGGCTCTCATTTCATGGGCCATCATTTCATGGGCCATGAAACAGCGCAGGATCTACCAAAACTTATCAAAGTAAGTGATCCTTACTTATGCTCCACAGTCTTCTTTTCAATGTGTTAACCATTTTATACAATTAGGCTACAATACAAAAACATCTCAGAACCATGTACTGTCCATGGCATTGAGTTAGAGAAATGTTTCAATGCATGCTAAATCCCAGCTAGAGGAAATAAAAATATATTTACTGTGTTAAATCATGTAAAATGTAAAAAAAAAAAAAAAAAACAACTATGCCCTGTAGATGGGTTATGTCATGTTTTGAAACATGTTCCACTGTCCCATGCTCTGTTTCATGGATTGCACATGGTTTTATTTACATTGTACTGATGTATTGCCTTTTAGTGGGCATATATACATAGGGTAAAAACAGGTAGTGTGTCCCAACGTTTTCAATGTTAACATTCAAATTCATATTCAGCATGGCTAGACAAAGTAAGTTGGTTTCATCGGGATAATAAATAGAAAAGAAGGTAGGGGGTTAAAAAAGTTTTGTGTGTTTTAAGATACAGATGGCCTGGGGAAAGAAAATTCTGAGCCTTTATTTAATTAGTTAATTTTATAATTTCATTTATTTCAGTAATTTAACCAAAATGTAACATTTTAATAAATTTTATCAGCTGCAGGGTGTGAGGATTTTGGTCAAACCATGCCTTAGACATATTGGAAGATAGGCTGAGTCTACATGTTGTTAAATGTATAATGTGTGTATGATTATTTAATTTGATGGTGTACGTCTATCTTTTTATTTCTTATTTTCCAACAAGGAGGTGGAGGCAGAAAACATGCAAGAGGACACAATTGTCACACACAGACTCATATGTGACTATGTCACAATGCATGGAGGTGTCACAGGTTCCCCTCACCAAGGAACTCTTAGCATCTGTGGGTGCAGCACGGTCAAAATACTGACTCTTTCTGGATCAGGAACGAATCAGGAAAGAAAAGGAATACCAGAGCCAGAAAAGAAAGCTGACTAAGCATTCTTTAGAGGACTTTAAGAAAAGGAAGAAAAGCTTGGAAGACGTGTCCACCTGTCTTGCTAGAGTGGCAGATTCTCTTGCAGAAGAAGCTGAGGGCAAGGCTGGATCCAAGATGGCTCAGCTCCTTTCCAAGTCAAATGCCTTGAGAAGGGCATACACAGAAAAGCTTGGCCAAGTCAAAATCCTTGAAACTGAGATTGGTACTGAAAAGGAAGAACTCAGAGATATGTAGGGTGAGGTTGTATGTAGATATGCTAGTGTTGTGTTGGTAAGGTTGCTTGGGTTGAGAATGTTACTATTTTGATTATCTGTTTTAATATTGAATTAATGTAATCCTGTAACTAAATTAATCAAAATAAAATGTTTTAAGAGTTTCTGGGATCATTGGATTGTTTGTGGTAATATGTTGTGTTGGTCTTAAATTTCACTGAGAATGGTCTTAAAAGGTCTTAAAGTCTTAAATTTAACTCACTGAAACCTGCAAGAACCCTGCCTTTTGTTTCTTCTCCCACAGGCAGACCAGTCGCTGTCGAGTGCTCTCAACTTCTCTTTCACGGTGAAGAAAGAAGAGAACCTTCTAGACCAGGGCTTCATCCTTGGACCGGTTGAAAGCAGGCAAACAACAAGAATGGCACCCAGCCCCAGTACCCCTCCCCCCACCCTTGTATGTTCTGCATCTGAAAATCTAAACATTTAAAATGCATGTTGGCTACACAAAACTGTTTGTGTGGGGTTTTTTTTTTGTTTTATTTTGTTTGTTCTGAAGTGTTATTGCTCTTATTTTCTAGATGTCGCCTGCTTGGGAGACTGTCGTGTGTGGCCGGACAAAGGACCAGCTGATCATGACTGAGAAAGCCAGGCGCTATCTCCGCTCCCTCAAATCAACCGCGCACAGCCGAGCTCTTATCCTGTCTTGAGCCTGCACTGCCCCCTCCTGGCCTCTAGGAGGATCTGCTGTTTGCATCTTCCTTCGATGTTACTAAAACACGTTGCAAGTTAATAGTGTGTTTGTGATGAGAATGATGGTGTTGAAGCAGCGTTGACACAATATGCCCTTATGACCATTATACATGGTCAGTTAGTCATGGTGCTTAGAATCTCTCAGGTTGTGGTTCCAGAAGTTTACCACAGTGTATTACCAGCTACAAGATACTGAGGCAATATATATGTAATTTATTAAATTTCCTAAATGCTTTAGGAACTTGTCCTGTTGTAAGAAAACTATACATTTATGATTGCAACACATGCATAGTTTTGTGGTGTGAGACATTGAAAATAAGTTCAGGGTTTTCTTGATCTTGTATACATTTTCTATTATTGTAATTCAGAAATAAATTTGTCTGCTAGAATCAGCAGAGTGGAAGGGGAGTTCAGACACGAGCCAGATCTCTGGCTCAGCTGGGTTCTTAAACTAATTATTGTGTCCAGTATTTTGCCATAGCATTTTTATAGACTGCTTAACTTCATATTTTCATTGTGATTTAAGCCACGCTCTGCTTTCATTACCAGAATACTAAGTACTGTATGTGATTTTGAAAATAAAATTTCATCCAAAAAGGGTTGAAAATGAGTTGCATCCATTTACCTTAAAAGAAGTAGGGAAACGACAACGATTATGCCTTACCTGGCAGGACGGTGGTCACCATGAGGCAGGTGTGTTTGCTGCTGGAGGCTAATGCACTACAGGTGAAGATGAGCATGATGGTTTGGTAGGCACACCTGGCGCTAAAGCTAGGCAGAAGCGGCTACCATTGGAACCCTTCCTGTACATGCGTCTGCTACAAGAGCTGGTTTCAGAATTTTGAGTTTATAGACCAAAGCTGTTTTACTAAACACATTTCAGGAAAATATTGTACACTACTTAAGTTTCTGGAAGAAAATAATGTTGGCAACAGGAAATATACATTATGTACGAGGCTAAGGTTTTATTAACGTTAACCATGTAGATCTGTGAGTGAAAAGCAACCGTTGCTATTTCTGCACACAGCATCGACAACAGACAAATTCACAACCGAGGGGAGTGATTCACCTCTTTCGCCACACTACAGCGCTACATTTAGACTTCATGTGTATGACGTCACAATCGTTAAACTTCATCTGATTGGACAGAACGGAAACTTTCTATTGACCAATGGGAAAAAGACACAATACCACATTAACGCCTCCCGCCATTCTAATAAAAAGGTATTTGTGCAATTTGCAGTGCCATCACAATTTATTTGTCATCTAAAACATTTTAAACATAAAAAATAAAGATAACATTTAATGGACCATTAGACGTTTGACCTGCAAACATCGCCGATAAAATATATTTATTTGCATTTCATTCATAATCAAGGTTTGGTCCACACCATATTCAATCTGTAGGGGTAATTTTACGTTTGCTATGCAGTGTGTTTAATGTAGAATATATATATGTTTCATTAGCCTATTACTTATTTACAGTAGTATTGTTCTTTTTTCAAACGCGATAGATTTCTGGTTGCTGTGTTGGTTTTACATTCATTGCGACTGTTCCAGTATGAAATAAAAATCACCCCACATGGTGGTCATCGTGGTTTCTTCTCTCTGTCCCGGAAGTCTTGCGAGCGCTTTTGGTGACGCTGCACTCGGCGACATGGCGCTGCTCCGTCAGTCATTCCGTAAGTCCGTCGAGTTATTTATTTATTTTGATATATCGCTATCTAATAATATATGAGGACGAGCACGTCTTAAGTGCTTTACATGCAGAGGTTGTGTGAAATGTTTCACGTGCTTGCGAGTGTCTGCTGAACATGTAGTTATCAGTGGCTTTTGCACAAAGCTAGCTGGGTAGCTAGCTAACGTTAGCTAGCATGTGTCTGATTCAAGGTTTTTAATTTTGGGTCTCGCGAGCACAAAATGTAAAATGAACCCGCACCGCAAACCGCTGTTTAAGTGTGGATGTCTACTCCACCACATGCCTTTTGCATCTAAGCTCTAAAGGCGACGAAGGGCAGGAATCGCTTCCTAGTTGCGTTGCTGCTCTGCTGTCATTCGATGGCTGGTTGGCGGTGCGGAGAGGCCGCTGGTCATGCAGCGTTTCTTCTCGCGTTTGTGTCTTCACAGGTTTGGTCAGCTTGGTGGCCCTCGTGCTGGCTCTCGGCGCCCACGCGCTCACCCCAGCGCATCATCTGACCCCTTCAGACCTAGTTAGACTCCAGGGTGTTTTGAGGCAACCCTACACGGACCTAAAGACTGCATATCTCTCTCTGGTGGGCCAGAGTAAACTGGGATTGTCTGTTTCTAACTCAAATGTGAGGACAAATACACTTTGCAGGGCTGTCACTCGAACCCCTTTACAGTATGTTTTTGACTTTTAACTAATTTCTGCTAATGAGTGCCATGTTCTGTATTCTTTGTTCAGGAGGCATGTGATTTTATCAAATCACACCTGGACCCTTCCAGTGTGGAGTCTCTCTTTTATGCTGCAGAGGCCAGTCAGACTATTTCTTCATGTGAGGTATGACCTTGAACCGTCTGTTTTAGTTCATGCAGAATGCAGGCTACATAATGAACACAAGCCGCAAGCAGAATTCTTTGCAGCGCATTTTTGGTGCTTGCTGCCTTGTGTTTCCAGTCTGATGCGTTTTTCCTCTCTCCTAGATCCCCGTCTCCAACGAGACTCGGGACTTGCTCCATGCTGCGGTGAGTGAGGACTCTGCCATGTCTCAGATCCACCAGGCTGTGAGCGCGCTCAGTTCTCTCGGGCTGCCGCTGGCCTCCCAGGAGGTGGTCAGTGCTCTGAAAGTGCGCATCTCCAAAGAGGACAATGTCTTGGCGTGAGTAAAATCTCCTCTTAGCCAGAAAGAGTTTATATATAGGCAAGTGTTTAAGACCACAACCAGGATATGGTTCAGTACATACTCTGTACATTAAAATGCATTGTGTGTGTGTGTGTGCGCGCATATTCACATAGTATCACACTGGCTCTCCAGACGGCCTCCCACCTCTCTCAGCAGGCTGAACTAGGAGAGATTTTGGAGGAAATTGAGGTGAGCGTATTTGGCTAGTAGGTGGTGCTCTGTTGTTCTTTTACAGTTTGATTCCAAGCTCCTTCATATGATGCATCAAATTATTCAGCCGTGATGTTTTATCTTGCCCTTTACATTTTTACGTTTATTTGATCTTAACTCTTGTAATCCAAATGCCTTCCTAATGCAATAGATCTCAATGTAATTTATAATTTTATAATTTTCTTTATTATTTGCTTTCATGATGAAAAATGTTAGACTATATATTAGTGTAAAACGCTTGTAATTGCTCTTGCGTATGAAATATGCTCTGCTAAGGAACTCGTCTTGGCGTACATGTAAATGTTTGACTGCAGATGTGTTGTGGAACCGTTGTGTGTAGGATCTGGCAGCTCGTCTGGATGACCTGGGCGGCATGTACCTGCAGTTCGAGGAGGGCCTGGAGGCCACGGCCCTATTTGTGTCTGCAGCTTACGCGCTTTCCGACCACGTGGGCGTGGAGCCGCCACTCAAGGAGGTAGCCCTGCCCTCGCTCTACGCCGTTCTACGTCTATAAAGTAACCGGACGTAGCATAAAATCAAATCGTCGCCATATGCGACGTGGAGATGAACCTCTGTCGCCTCCCTGCCTTTCCAGGACCAGGTGATCCAGCTGCTGAACTCCATCTTCAGTAAGAAGTCATGGGACTCCCTGTCCGAGGCGTTCAGCGTTGCGAGCGCGACTGCTGCCCTCGCCGACAACCGTTTCCACAAGCCGGTGATGGTCAGTGCCGTGGGTCCAGCCACAGTGTCCCACAGCCAGCCTCTCCTGCAGGTACGCCCCACTAACTGCAGGAAACGCCTCGCAAAGGCTGCGTTACACTCGTATGCAACTACACTGTGTGTCGTGTAACAATTAATTAATACTCAGTACTTAAATAATGAAAATTAAGAGTATCCGTATTGCTGCAGCTTAAAAAAGTGTATGTATATATATATATATATATAATATATATATATATATATATATATATATATATTCTGAAGTCTCTAATGCAAACTTTCTCTTTAGATAAACTTGAATTAGTAATTGGTTACATAGTGTAATTAGTATGATTTGATTATAGTATTGAATTTGCAAGGTTCTGTGTATTCATGGCTTGTGTGTGCACGTACGTGTGCCACAGCTCCAGGTGACTGATGTCCTTTGCCGGCCTCTGATGTCTGCTAATGTCTTGGTGGAGACGGCTACATCTGTGGCCACCAAGGCCACCGTCCTGAGTCAGACACCCTTCACCCAGAGAGAGTGCGTTACCTTCATCTCTCTCACTCTTCACTCCCGACACTCTGGGAGTGTGAATGTGCATTTAGCTATGTGCTGTTGCCCTTTTGGACTGTAGATCTGTCCTTGTGGAGTTTAGAAAAAACTTGATTTGTTTTTGTTTGTCACTAGTAACCATGGCAAATGTATTATAGCATTGCTGCTGGTCAAAGGAGATTGTTTGCTTTAAGGATGTTGACACTTGTATTTTTGTTTGTTTTTTTCAGTGGAGTTTTTGAGTTGAACTTCATGGCCAGTCAGCCTGCGAGTGGTTATTATCAGTTCTCTGTGGCCATCAGCGGTGACAGCAGACTCATAGGCAACCTTGTTGAGGTAAGCGGCCGTTTTTGACAAGAAAAGGCCTTCTTGTTCTAGTCCTTAAGGTGCGTGATCGTCATAATGTGAAAGTGTGAGCTCGTCAGCTGCCATTTGAAAAGGTTGTTGCGGAAGGTCAAATAGCAGCCGTTAAGCACTGACCTGGGAGCAGAGCTGACTCATCCACTTTATGCAAATTACGCACTAGCCTTTTAAGTGCAATTATTTAGTCAACGTACCGTTAAATTATGAGGTCAAGCTGGTGTCACTTGACTCATGCAGAAAATCTTTGAGGTCAAGTGTAATCTTTTGTAGATCTGTGTTCGTGAGCTATGGGCTGTCATGTCTTTCAGAATGCTGCACAAAGCCCTTCTTCTCTGTGTTCTGTTTTGCATGATGCTTTTTCCTTATTTGAAGTGAAAATCGATTTGCGTCTAAATTGCGTACTTCTTCCATGTGTATAGCTGAAAGTGAAGGTCTCCACAAAGGTTTCCATAAACAACATGGACCTGTCTGTTGTCGACAAAGACCAAAGCATCGGCACCAAGACCACCCGGTGAGATGTGCCTCCATCATGAGGCTTGTGGACGTCACATCTCGTCCATGCTGTGGTTTGGCTTATGTATCTATTTTGAACTTTGTTTTTAGAGTGGAATATCCCACCAAGGCTAAGACATCCTTCATTGCTGATAGCCACCAGAACTTTGCAATGTCCTTCCAGCTGGTAGATGAGAGCACTGGAGTTGAGCTCACTCCTCACCAGGTGTGTGCCACACCTGGCCCGTGCCACGCCCCCTCCACCACACATGCGCGCACACACAATCACAGTTTCTGTTCTGGTGTTAACCCTGGAGTTCTTGACCTAAATGATCGCTTCATGGCCTTCTCAGACCTTTGTAAGACTCCATAACCAGAAGACCGGCCAGGAGGTGGTGTTTGTGGCTGAGCCGGACAGCAAGAACCTGTACAAGTTCGAGCTGGACACCGCTGAGAGGAAGGCAGAGTTTGACTCCATCTCAGGCACCTACGCTCTCTACCTGATGGTGGGAGACGCCACTCTGGAGAACCCAGTTCTCTGGAACATGGTACAGAAGTCTTGTGCAATTGAACAGTTTCTTTAATCACATGGCATCTGAACCGATGCATATTGTGACTTATTGCGGGAGATGTGTCTGAACGGCTCTTTTCTTCGAAGGCGGACATTGTTCTCAAGTTTCCGGATGAAGAAGCTCCATTAACCATTCAATCGAAGAACCTATGCGTTCCCAAACCTGAGATCCATGTAGGTGGACCGATCACAGTCTAACTCGCAGCTGTTTAAAATCTCGCATTTCTGTAGTGGTGGTGGAACACAAATGTTCTAAGGCATTATCTGTACACTCAAGGTGTAGTTGGTTAAGAGATTGAGATGCGTAATGTAGTAAAAGAAACATGTTTTGAAATTACCAAATACCTTTCAGCATCTGTAGTCCAAACACTAATTAGGCTGCAGTTTTAAACACTGCTGACAAGATCATCATCACTGAGCATATGTAGGCCAGCTGGCACACAGATTGAAACTCCTGAGCAGCATTAACTGAGGTGCTGCTCCGTGTCTCCAGCACCTGTTCCGTGAGCCGGAGAAGAGACCCCCCACGGTCCTGTCCAACACCTTCACTGCGCTGGTCCTCTCTCCTTTCCTCATGCTGCTCCTTCTGGTAAGAGCAGCGTCCCTGAGTTTGGAGACTCCCACATCCTCTTAAACTGTTGCACTGTACTACGGGTTATTTATCATGCTCCCTGAATGATTGATACGGTTTTGTTGTCCCATCCCCCCACCCCACCATCACAGTGGTTCAAGTTGGGTGCCAACGTTTCCAACTTCAGCCTCTCCCCCAGTTCTGTGTTCTTCCATGTTGGCCATGCAGGTGAGCAGCCTCTCGGGTCTCTGCCTGACCTACTAGGCTAAGCAACCCAGCGACAGCATGTAGATAGATGATGGCATTATAGTTATGACAATGATGATAACATAATACTAACTAATACAGGGTGGCCTGATATACCAGTGGTTACGATCCTATCTTGATGCCTTTTGTTTTTAATGCATTATGTCTCTTGAATTTTAGATATTTTGTTTGGGGGTGAAATGGTTTTTTTTTTTTTTTTTTTTTGAATGTTTGTGTGTCGTTCTCTCTGTAGCAATGCTGGGGCTAATGTACGTGTATTGGACACAGCTCAACATGTTCCAGACCCTTAAATACTTGGCCATCATTGGCAGCCTCACCTTCCTGGCCGGGAACCGCATGCTGGCCCAGAAAGCAGTCAAAAGGTACCGTACCTCTACATTCATTTCAGTGCTACAATAAGACTGATGGCACTTGTGAAGGAGAACCTACCCTTTTAATGACATTCCCCATTTACCAACATTGTTATTAAGCTTGATCATTAAAATAATAAGCAAGCCGATCCTAGATCAGGTTGGGAAATATCCAACAGGCCTCAGGGAACTTGACCACTGGCATGCTATAGTGAGTTTTGCTGCATAGCACCCTCCTGTAGCCATCTTTTTGTTGTGTAGGGTCCTCAGAAACTTCCACCATGGGATGTAGGGATGTATGTACACTGTAGTTTTAAAAAACCACACAGTCATGGCCAAAAGTTTTGAGAATGACACCAATATTATATTTTCACATGATCTGCTGCCCTCTGGTTTTTATGTGTTATGTTTTTTATCACATACAGAAATATAATTGCAATCATATGAGTAACACAAGCTTTTATTGACCGTTAGAATGAGTTAATGCAGCTAGTCAATATTTGCAGT
Source organism: Brachyhypopomus gauderio (assembly GCF_052324685.1). Classification (NCBI taxonomy): domain Eukaryota; kingdom Metazoa; phylum Chordata; class Actinopteri; order Gymnotiformes; family Hypopomidae; genus Brachyhypopomus; species Brachyhypopomus gauderio. The sequence continues at coordinate 443,440 of NW_027506959.1, forward strand.
GTTGACCCTTCTTCAGGACCTCTGCAATTCTCCGTGACATGCTCTCAATCCTGACTGATAGCAGTCCATTCTTGCACAATTAATGCTTGCATTTTGTCAACGTGTAGGTTTTTGTTTGTTTGTCTCTTGATTGTCCACAAGTTCTCGATGGGATTAAGATCTGAGGAGTTTCCAGGCCATGGACCCAAAATCTGTTTTGTTCCCCGAGCCATTTAGTCATCACCTTTGCTTTATGGCAAGGTGCTCCATCATGCTGGTAAAGGCATTGTTGATCACCAAACTGCTCTTGGATGGTTGGGAGAAGTTGCTCTCAGGACATTCTGGTACCATTCTTTATTCATGGCTGTGTTTTTAGGCAAGACTGTGAGAGCCAATTCCCTTGGCTGAGATGTAACCCCACACATGAATGGTTTCAGGATGCTTTACAGTTGGCATGAGACAAGACTGTTGGTAACGCTCACCTCATCTTCTCCGAACAAGCTGTTTTCCAGATGTCCCAAACATTCGGAAAGGGGATTCATCAGAGAAAATGACTTTAGCCCAGTCCTCAGCTGTCCACTCCCTGTACCTTTTGCAGAATATCAGTCTGTCCCTGATGTTTTTTCTGGAGAGAAGTGGCTTCTTTGCTGCCTTCCTTGAGACCAGGCCTTGCTCCAAGAGTCTCCACCTCATAGTGCGTGCTGCCTGCTGCACACCTCACACCTGCCTGCTGCCATTCCTGAGCAAGCTCTGCACTGCTGGTAGCCCGATCCCTCAGCTGAAACACTTTTAAGAGACTGTCCTGGTGCTTGCTGGTCTTTCTTGGGCGCCTTTTTTGGCAACAATGGAACCTCTCTCCTTGAAGTTCTTGATGATGCGATAGATTGTTGACTGAGGTGCAATCTTTCTAGCTGCGATACTCTTACCTGTTTTTTTTTTTTTTTTTTTTAAACCTGTTTTTACCTGCCATTTTTGTGCAGTGCAATGATGACTGCACATGTTTTTTTTAGAGATAACCATAGTTAACAGAAGAGAAACAATGATGCCAAGCACCAGCCTCCTTTTAAAGTGTCCTGTGGTGTCATTCTTACTTAATCATGACAGATCGATCTCCAGCCCTGTCCTCATCAACACCCACACCTGTGTTAATGGAGCAATCACTGAAACTGTTAGCTGGTCCTTTTAAGGCAGGGCTGCAATGAAGTTGAAATGTGTTTTGGGGGATAAAGTTCATTTTCTTGGCAAATAATGACTTTGCAATTAATTGCTGTTAAGCTGATCACTCTATATAACATTCTGGAGTATATGCAAATTGCCATTATAAAAACTGAAGCAGTAGACTTTGTAAAAAAAAATATATATATATATATATTTGTATCATTCTCAACTTTTGGCCATGACTGCATAACAGCCGCTGTGTGAAGATTGATGGGGAAAAATTTTAACTATGTATTCGGGTTTTTTTTTTCTTTTCTCAAGTGAGCACTCTTTCTCAGGCTGAAATGTTCTCTCTCTTCCATTCTCACTGTCAGTGTTCTGTAGTGGGTCTTCGGGGCTTGGCGACTATAACTCTGCTTTCTGCCGCTCTTCTTTCCTCTTCTTTCTCCTACTCCTCCTCCTGCTGTGTCTCCAGGATCGCCGCTGAGCAGAGTAATAGATTGGCTAAGTATAGGAGTCTGCGGTGAAAGGTGTCTTTGATGGCGTCAGAGCCCAGTGTCCAAGGCTGAAGTAAGCCTTGCTGTGATGGTCTCGTCACAGTGTTGCTGCGTGACCCACACGCACGTATGCTTGTGCCCATCCCTGTGATGCGGCTGTGATGTCGCTGGTGGCATCATTGTCTGCGTGTGTCCTCAGCTATGTCATTAACGCCTTCACATTCATCCCCGACGCGTCATGTTTGCACTAAGCTGTCGCCCCTCCCATCAAGGGCCACTGACGTCGGTTTTTTTTTATTTCCATGACTGTGATTTGCAATTGGAAACTGTCTGTACTTCCTGCATGAACAGCATCTGCAAAACCCACTAGCTGCTTGGAATGAGTTCCACCTGCCGTTGTTGGATTTGTGATGCTTTTTTATCGATCACATTTTGTCCAGTGTGTCTCCGTGTCTTTGCAGATGAACCTACTGTTTTTTGCTTTAGGTTGACTCAATCTCAAAAAATAATAAGTAAATTTTTTTTTTTTCTTTTTCTTTCAGACATGAAAGAAAATGACCTGTGAACACAGCCATAAGAGGACTGGGAATTCCTTTTTGTTCATGTCTTTATTTAAGTAAAGAAGTTTGGGAAGTGGAGCAGATGGCTGACGGGACTCACCGACACGGCCACGCTGCCTCGTGCCAACTCCCTTTAGAGAGACTTCCAAAAACAAAAAAAAGGCAGAACTTGACAAATATGAAAACAAGAATGCCGGGGTTTTTTTCTTTTTTTTTTTTTTTCCAAGGGGGATAATTGAATGCACTGTAACATTGGGGATGTTTGATTTGTTCAGGTGTGTAATGCCAGTGGTATTGTAAACTCTTGTCTTTCGTCCTTCTACCTGCTGTTTCTTAATTCTTCTTTATCAAGGGTTTCAAGTTCAGTTTTTTTTCTTTTTAAAACAGAAAACTGTTTCAAACATTTGGCATTGTGCCCCCGCAACCCACCCACTTTCTTAGTAATGTTTAATAGATATACACGAGGAGTTTGTTGTCTTGCTCTTATTGTGCATTTTACAACTTGTACCACACTGAAAACTCGGCTCTGCAAACAATGGTTTTGTAATGAAAACAAATAAAATCAAAAACACACTTCTGTCAGGATTTCTGTCCCTCCCACCTCAACTTGTCTGATAAATGTGTGTGATGTTTCGGTCTATGACAATGTGATCTTACAAGAGAACTTGCATAATTAACTTTTTGTTTTTCGCTTTTCATGATTTCATTTTATGACCACAGGCGCTCAAAAAAAAAAAACAATGAAATGTGCTTATGTGCTGCAATAAGCATATTTTACACTTAATGGATGTTTAACAGTACATTGGTTGTTGAGGCCGACTTAAGACTGGTTCTCGTCCATCCACAGATGAAATGGCTGCACTGAGACCTGAAAGATCGAGGGGGGGGGGGAGATTTCTTTTTAGGCAAGGCAACAGATACCTGGATGAAGATGAAAGAAGTTAGCAGTGTAGTGAGGAGGTACCTATGGCTTGGAAGTTATTCGTTGCTTTCTGAAACTTTGTTCCCTCTCTATGGCTGCCAGGTCCTGTTTGTAGGTGTCCTCGAAAATGCCCAAATGCCGCTTTATATAGGTGTCAGACTCTGGCCTGTTACTTGGCAAAAACAGTTTGTTTTTAGAGTGAAGCATCCCCCCCACAAGGCTGTGGAAACACACACTAGAGCTCACTAACAATACTTACTCAAGTCTTTTGCCCATGATCGTTTGGAGAAATTTTCTAGCAGAAATTTGTCCAAGAACCTTTCGGTAGCTGTTGGTGAAGATGGCATCAGCATGTCTCCCTGACCTAAGCATGCAATAGTTATTACATTCACAGTATGAATGAGTTATTCGTTTAATTTGGGTGAACACGGTTAATTATAAAAATTGCATTGGAAAACTCACCTAAACTCTACATTTTTACTCTGGGCAGAGCTGTAGTCTGTGGGCAGCTGCAATGGGTCCTCCAGAGAGGAGCTCATCAGAATAGCTGTTGCTTGCTGTCCAAATCTACAGTTCAACACAATTGAATGTCGAAATTAAAATACCATCCCAAACAGCTCACTCAGAGCAGATTTATGTAATTATATATTGAAAAGAATAGATCAAACACTGTTCTAAGACATGAAAAAACGTGAATACTTTTTGTGTTATTCCCTTAAGTCTTTTCTCTGTTAAGTTCTAATGCTATGCGGTTTTTGTTTTGCATTGTTAAAAAAAAACCTTCTTACCAGTATAGGCGAAGTGAGAAGATGCCTTACAGCATTACTTTATCTTTTGATATAATTGTCTAACATCATTATACAAGTTTTTAGAAATACCCTCTTAACGTTTTCTGTTGACCAATCACAAAGTAAGCCCGAGTGAAAAACCTCAATCGGAAAATAAAAATGCAACAAAAGCACTCTGCAAGTGTTCATCACGTTAAAAAAATTATTCCGACTGCCTACCACTAGTTAACAAAAGATACGCGTGTCCTGTCAAGTAGAGTGACCTGCGAGGCCAGCCGGCCGCCGCATTCAGAGTCGGCACGACGGAGCTCCTCTCACTGAGAGGAAGTCTTTGTCCGCACTTTCTACCTAATTCCCACCCCATTGTGAAGGGTTTTGGAGATGTACGGGGGAACAATGTGGGTGGGCGCTGTGCAAAATGAATCACAGAGCAGTAATTAGCTGCTTTTCAGCTAGGAATGACAACCAAAGTTCAAGATATGGCACAACGCGCGTGTACATATACTAGTGCAGGATGAACCCTGCCCGTGGTTGAGCAGACATTCGGCTGGAGTGTTTGTTGGTGGAGCAGCTATTAGTGAGGCGTGATCTGCTGCTAACTACACACCTATGCGTGTAATGTCTGTGCTGGATAGGCGCTGTCATTTTAGAGTCTTTGTTCAGAGTTGAGTTCACTCCATTACATATTTAATTCACTTGATTTTTTTTAAGACTGTGAGATTTTCTTTGAGCTTCTCCAATCAGTATAAACTATTATCCTAAAATGTCTTAAATGTAGCTCTTCAGAGAATTGTATATACACCCCTACAAAAAGCTAACAAAAAAATTATGAGATAAGTCAATCAGAAATTAAGATTCATAATTTACTTAGAAATATGATAACTATAAAAACATTCATATTTCCCACATTTTTTATTCTTAAATTTCATGTAATTTGTTTAAAATAGCAATCCAGATTTGGTGAATGAATTTACATAAATCAACATTTCATCTTCCAATTAAAACAAATTTTGTTTTTGAACATGCCAGTATTAGCATTCTTAAAATTTTACAGCAAATCTTCATTGCATATTTTATGTGAAATACTGGTTGTGTGTGACTTACTGTAGTGCTGGGTAGAGTGGAGTACATGGAACAGGTATCAACAAGCTACAGAGTGCCAACACTACAACTCTCCCCATCCTTGTTCTGGAAACAGGACCTGTAAGAAACCACAGTTGAAATTGCACCTCAGAAATCGCTGAACCAACAGTTCACCTCTTTTCAATGCTGCTGCATAACAAAATCTTCTAGCTGTACTGGCTGGTTTTGTTCTTATTACAATGATGTAACTGTGCATTTTTAGTTTTTTTATATACAGTTATATATAATAATAGCATTTCCAGATAAAAAATCTAGCTCATTAGAATACTTGGAATCTGGGATTTGATCAAAATTCATGCTCTTTCAAAATATGTCATGAACACAAGAACAACAAAAAAATGACAGAATACAATACAATGGTTACACACACATGCAAAATAATAGAAAATTAAAGAAAAAGAAAGAGAGAATGCAAGTTATGCGAAACAGCAAATGTTCCAGTTAAGACTGAGCAGTCACTTCACCTGGATAATCTCCTTTGGTGTGATTGCTTCTAGGTGCTCCCTCCCGTAGTGGTAGTTGTGAGCGATGTATGGTGCAGTGCAGATTATTCTCACTCACGGCCGACTGTCATACTCACACTCTCCCAAACAGGTGATGCTCAAGGCAGTTGGTGAGCGAGGGAGAGTCAGCAGGACTGGGCTTCAGGGTCTAAACTGCACACCAGTCCCAGACATAAAGGTCTCATAAAGACCTACAACACAGAGCACTGAGGATACCCTCATAGGCAAATTCACCTGATAGTCACTTTTTGTTCTCTCTCTCTCTCTCTCTCTCTCTCTCTCTCTCTCTCTCTCTCTCTCTCTCTCTCTCTCTCTCACACACACACACACACACACACAGTGGTGGATGAAGTACACAAATCACATACTTGAGTAAATGTACAGATACCCAAGGTAAAACATTACTCCAGTACAAGTAGAAGTTGTCCCTTTAGTCCTCTACTTGAGTAAAAGTACAAAGGTATTGGCCTTAAAATGTACTTAAGTACTGAAAGTAACGTTCCATCAGTTAGGCTCTATCAATAAGGCTTTAATATTGTGCTGTCTTTATATCATTACTCTTGCATAATCAACTAATTTATGTGGACAGGCTCGACTTTTTGTACACAAATATTTAAATATTATTAATTCTATGTTTATAGTGTTAGGGTTTTTTTATTATTAAAATGATCATAAGCAGAAAACACAAAAGGCATGTGTTTGGTAGCACTAAGTGGCTATGAAGTAACTTCTTGCAAACAAGCAATATTTTGGTTAAAGATATATTTGCAATTGCACATCCAGATATCAATCTCCTTCTATATGATGAACAAAATAAATATTTCCTGTATTTCACTTCACCATAAAAATAGGATACAGAATAATTTAGTTATTGCAGAATATTTTAGCACAGCGTTTCTCAACCAGGGTGTCGCGGTGAATTGAAGTTATTATATGATTAAAAAATCATAAAAATTTATTTCATAAGACCAGATCTCTCTAGTTTGGTGGGCGTGAGCTTTTTTTCAGGCGGGGGCGATTGGAATTTGTCGCGATGGTTAGTGTAGCGGCTGTGTGTGTGTGTGTGTGTATGTGTGTGTATGTGTGTGTGAGTGTGTGTGTGTGTGTGTGTGTGTGTGTGTGTGTCTGTCAGGGTTGCCAGGTCCTACAAAAATTTCCCGCACAAAATCTGTGTAAGACCCGCCCTTCAGAAGCCTAAACTAGCCCAAAGCCCAAATTTGTTGGGGGGGGGTTGTGTGTGTGTATGGGGGGGTGGCGACGAGTGTAATCTGTCGACAGGGGGGGTGCGAGTGTAAGTAAGTTGTCAACGGGGGTGGGGGGGGGGGGGCAGTGGTTCAACCTGTTATAATATACAACCGATGGATTGGCTGAATATGCTGCGGTGTGCGGTGATTAGATTATTTAAAAATAAAGAAATAAATTAATAATAATAATAATCAAGTGTGAGAAATTCCATGTGTGGCGTGAGAGCGTGTGAAATCGCTAAAATGCGTGAGTCTCACGCTCAAAGCATGCATATAACCTGCATATGACCCTTACCAAGGTCAGCACATGATTACGCAGGTTTCCCACTGACTGTTTATGTGCTCTGTCTTAATAATCACTTTTTTTGTGTTATGTTGGCCGGGAGATGGTTGCGTGAGACACATGCATTTGACCGTTTTCACACGCTCTCACGCCACACTTCCGATATCTCACGCCGAAAAAAAAAAATCTAGTTTATTTACCTCTGATCCATATCTATGATTCGATAGATCGCGATATAACACTTACTTTGTGTCCATTTTACGTTCGCCAAAATGTCTATTGTTAGATTTCTCATTAAGGTAAATGACCAGTAGGCCTATGAAAATATCTCACCTCTACATGCTTTATTAAATTGGATGGGGAATTTTTGGAGGAAGAAATCGTATGATACTGAGGCAGGCAGAGAAGGCACTTCTCTGAGTCTTTTTTCCTCGACTACTTAAAAAAGGCCATGGATTGTGTGGCGCATTACAATCAGTAGATTCATCCGTTTTAAGTATGTATATTTTCTTTCAAACTTGTATGCCCTTGCATTACCGTTGAACTGTACGCTGATTGGTGTGCTTGCAGCTCCGTTGAACCGAATGTTGGTGCATGTGTTTTGCGCTTATTTTGTTTTGACGTTACATTGTTGAACACATGAAGCCTGATGTAAGACAGCTTTCGCCTAATGTAGTGAGGTAAAAAATAAGATATTTCACTTTCAAATGTTGTGGAGTAAAAGTAAAAGTTACAAAAAAGGGAAATACTTGAGTAAAGTAAAAAAAAAAACACAAAATATTTACTTAAGTACACTAATGATTTACATTCTATTGTTGAACACATGAAGCCTGAAGTAACGACAGCTTTCGCATAATGTAGTGAAGTAAAAAATAAGATATTTCACTTTCAAATGTAGTGGAGTAAAAGTAAAAATTACAAAAAAATGGGAATAATTGAGTAAAGTAAAAAAACACAAAATATAGTCAAAGTCAACATATGTCACAAAGCAGCGTTACAATCATATGGGTCCAGATCCCTAATGAGCAAGCCAAAGGCAACAGTGGCAAGGACAAACTCCCTATGATGGTGGGGATTAGGAAGAAACCTCGGGAGGACCAAGACTCAAAAGGGAACCCATCCTCCATTGGGCAGCCCGTTAATACAAGTCCGTATTTGCAGACAAGGGGTGGTTCTGCAGTTATAGTTCTTGTTCCCCAGCCAGACACAGTAGACACAGTCCCTTCAGTGTAGATGGTGAGCCTCAGGTGGGAGCTAGCATCAGCACGTCCTCTTGCGGCAATGGCACATCCAACCCCGGCATCAGTACATCCACTGGCAAGCCAGACCATCTCCCAGGTGCTTGTAGGTGCTTGCATGCAATCGTCTTGGGTAGAAGCATGCAAAAAGATAGACAATACAGACTGAGTGTGTGGACATCAATTTAAACCACCATTGATTTAAATGTACATAGCTCACGTGCCAGTGATCAGAATGTGGCTCCGGCAGAGTAATCTATAGCAGCATAACTAAAGGGAGGGGTTCAGAGGTGACCACAGTCATGAGGGCTCACTGAGACATTGCTTTCCAGTCAAGTCATTGTCACAACTAGAGTGATGCCACGATACAGCTGGATGACAGCATCAACATCTCAGATTACCAGAAATCGCAACGTCTGGGGGCCCCCGAGCCCCACACCTTATACAGGGGGAATATGTGGGACTAATATGATCAAATGTTCTAGCCTTCTAGAACAACTTCTAGAAGTTGTAGCTTCTTTATGGACTGTTTAGAGCATCCAATTATAAGACCATTACAGTAGTCCAATCTTGATGAGACAAAAGCATGGACCAGCTTCTCTGCATCAGCTAATGAAAGTAAATGTCTCAGCTTGGCGATATTACGTAAATGGAAAAAGGCAGCCTTCGTGACATTGCATATATGTGTGTCAAATGAAAGATCCGAATCAATAGTGACAACTAAGCTTTTTGCGGTAGATTTAGGTGTTACTGAAAAACCATCTAGGGTAAGGGGAATATCAGCCTAATTGCTAATAGCAGCTTTAGGCCCAAGAATCAGCACCTCAGTCTTTTTGGAATTTAGTTGAAGAAAATTAGATGCCATCCAGTTTTTAATGTCCTGGACGCAGTCCTCAATCTTGAAAGTATTAGTGATATCATCCAGATCGGAAGATATATACAACAGAGTATCATCTGCGTAGCAATGGAAGCTAATACCATGCGAATAATAGTGCCCAGTGGTAGCATATATAATGAGAATAATATGGAGCCCAGTACAGATCCTTGTGGGACACCATATTTTACCTTAGAACGCTTTGAGCATTCGTTATTTATTAGTACAAATTGGTAACGATCTGTCAGGTAGGACCTGAACCAGGAGGGGGCTTGACCTCTTATGCCAATGAGTGTCTCCAGCCTGTTAAGTAGAATATTATGATCAATGGTGTCAAAAGCAACACTGAGGTCTTGCAGTATGAGAAAAGAAATGTGTCCTTTATCAGAGGATATTAAGAGATTGTTCAGTACTTTAGTAGGGGAGACCGGGGTAAGTTGAGCCACTTTTTACATTTTTCATCATAGCTACATGTTGAAGCCATTTTTGCATCCAGTTAACACACCATACCAAAGTTCAAAGTGTACTGCTACTATCTGAGCAAAAACCAATTGATAAGCTTTAATGCTTAGAGAGATATTGCCTCTTAAAATTTTTTTTTTCAAGCGGCTCAACTTACCCCGTGCACGGGGTAAGTTGAGCTACTATGCGGGGTAAATTGAGCCAGCACAAAAGAATGTCAGGTTAACAAGGTGAACAACTTTATTAGAAAAACAACAATCAGTTCAAGTGAAATTGACTTCAAATTCTCCTCCTTTTTACCTCGAATCAAGTGAATATAAATCAAGTGGGGGTGTCTATTGTGGTTGTTGTAGTGAAGGGAAGAAGAACAGAGAGGGGATTGAGATGGGTAGATGGAATACAGAGGGATGGGTAGATGTACAGAGGGAATGGCAGCTATTCAATGTTAGATATAACAACAGTAGGCCTAGGCCTACAAGAACAACTTATTCATTAATTTACCTGGCTAAAAATCAGTAGGCCTATTATATACATCAACCATCCAATATCATGGTCATGGGGTCTTGGATGGGATAGGGGACTTAAAAACAGTAAGCCTACAACATGAACAACTTATTCATTAATTTACTTGGCTAAAAATCAGTTGGCCTATTACATATCCATTAACTATTCAATATATCATGGGATGTTAGATGTGATAGGGGACTTAAAAACAGTAGGCCTACAACAAGAACAACAATTCATTAATTTACCTGGCTAAAAATCAGTAGGCCTATTATATCCATTAACCATTCAATATATCATGGGGTGTTGGATGGGATAGATAGATGGATAGAGAGGGGGATAGGTAGACAGCTAGATATAGACCCTACAATATTACAGTCAGTGGCTCAACTTACCCCATATCTAATGGCTCAACTTACCCCGTGGCCACCATTGTGTAGAAAAGTGCTAATAAAGTGGATTATGCTAATCAAAAATATTTTGATTAGGATTCATATCATAGCTTAGAAAGCCAAGAATTGAAACCTAATGTGTCTACATGTTATTCTATTTTTTTCTTCTCTAAATCATCTTCATTATGGGCACACATGGAATTTACAAAAAGAGCTTAAAAACACATTTTTATAAATATCTTCCTCACCTTGTTTGACATGTGGTTCTCCTCTTCACATGTGTAAGGAAATGGCCCCACCCACTTTTGAATGGGGTCACATGGTCACATTTGTGTACCGTTTTTTAGAAACAGTGGGTGGCTCAACTTACCCCGTGGCTCAACTTACCCCGGTCTCCCCTAAGCGCCGTTTCAGTGATGTGATGGGGTCTAAATCCAGACTGAAATAACTCTACATGTTCTGTCTGTAAGAAGGAAGAGTTATGAAGAAACTACTTTCTCTAAAATTTTGGATATGAGTGACAGATTAGAGATTGGCCTAGTTGGACAGTTCCTGATGATTAAGAACAGGTTTTTTAATTAGCAGCTTGATGACTGCAAGTTTATATGAACTGGGAATGTAGCCCAGGCTCAGAGAATAGTTAATTATAGTAAGCAAGGGTTCTACATTGCTATGCAGTAATTCTTTAAGTAGGTTGGTTGGTACGGCATCTAATATGCATGTGGAGGGCTTAGCAGAATCCACCAATGAAATAAGCTCCTCACGACTAATTGGGCAGAAGAACTCTTAACAGGGCATCAGAGCTGACCAGACAGCTGTCAAGGTGCATTGGCATGTTGACAGGCTCTGAGATGATACTTTCCAGTAGTCATTGGGAGAGGTTACTACAGGTGTTTTGGAATGGGTACAATCACACAATGTCGATGAGTTTGATGAATGCAGGGACCTTGCATGATGATAGAGGTTGAAGATGTGTGTAGACTGAAGTTCTTATTTGTTGAGAGGAGTTTAGATGGTGTGGAGTCCAGGGTGTGTAATGTCCTTCATGATGGTTGGCACAGTTCAACAGTGTGAAAACCCTAACCCTAATCCTAACCCTAACCCTAACCCTAGTCAGCACAGGCCCGGAGTGCATGCCAAGCTGCCTTCCGTGAGTTGAGGCTATTATTTTTATAGTAGAACATAAAAATTATTTGGTGGACCAGGAAATTACAACTTTAGTAAGAACACTATGGTGGATACAGGAAAGACTGAATGAAATAAGACTTTTCTCTGCATAAAAATGAAATATCAAACTAACATTTTCATTATTTAATTAACATTTTATTCAGCAAAACATCCACTCATCATAGAAAATGGTATAAAAATGTACAAAATGTAATACCATTCTCATATTCGTAAAAATGTGTTAATTCAAAGTAAAATTATATGAAAAATCATTCATTATTTCACGATGTTTGCATCATGAAATTTAAACGAGTATGACGAGAACATGTTGATTTGACCTTTAGGAAACAGAACACTTTGTGAAGTCCCAGTTATAAACAAGTTACGTGGTCTTTTAGTGTGATTAACAGGGAGTCCTGTGGACATTCCAGGTTCAGAAAGTAAAACTCCTTCCCAGGATTTTACTCAAGTTTGCTGGATTTTCTAATTAGTGCAAGCCAGGTAAAATTAATGGAATCAACACAATCCAAGAAGCCTGAGCAAAATCTTGGTTAGGACTTTTACTTTCTGATCCTGGAATGTCCACCTCTGGCTGTGGGTTATCGGACCAACTGAAACGCTACTGATATTGTGTGAAGTCATCAGCAATCGTCCAATGTGCATGTCTGACAAGTAGTCAATTCACATTTGCAAAATAAAGGTCTTCGTATAGATTAATAATATGAATTCAGAATAAAAAAACACAACCCCCCCCCAAAGAAAAAAACAACGTAGATTGATATTGATTGGGATTGATTTCCCTCCCAAGTTAAACACAACTTTACTTATTTCAGAACTGAAACACGAAAATCACTGCTACGATTTTATAAAACTTTTATTTTGAAAACAATAAAACTACATTGCTTATTATGTTACATGTGCAAGGTTACACGTGAGTGGATACTGCCACTGTGTTACTTGTTAATAGCTAACTATAGATATTTTTATATTGGCTATTTGTACTGATTTGTTAGCCCGCTAATAATATAAATTATAACCCGTTCATTTTCCCTGGACAAACCACAGCACAATTTCTAAGTTAGCATTTAGCCTTAGCTAATGCTACTGTGACAGTTAAATTGACAAGTTTGTTGTCTTGTTCTTTCATGGCTTTGTAGCTGAATCTCTCGTCCAGACACGATGTCTGCCAGCACGTTTAGACTTTTAGCCTTTTCTGTCCAAAAGCATTTATCTCGAAGCGCCCATAAATACAGATGCTATTGCTCAGTGTCTGTGGTGAACACTTCTCCTGATGAGACTGACGAGACGAGAGTGAGTGCATTTAAGACCAAGGTGTCGTCTGGTCCGACTTTTCACGACTTTATTAAGAGTTCTTCAGGAAGATCAGCCGACACGCCAACGGAACATGAGGAGTCGTATCTTCCTGAAGAAAGGAACCTGGCGCAGCTGCGAAAAGGTTTGCAACTGCATTTCTTGCCATGATCGCTCCCAATCACGTTCTAAGTTTTTTACTCTCACGCTGGTAGTCGTTGGCAATTAAATCTTTATGTAATTTTTTGGCAGTGTATTTTGAAACGTACGGCTGTCAGATGAACGTCAACGACACTGAAATTGCGTGGTCCATTCTTCAGAAGGGAGGCTATCTTCGGACCAACGAATTGTCGGAGGTAAGATTCAGTTCCTTAACCAATGACCCTTTTATGACCACAGAACTTCCTTTATTTTAATCCTTTCATTCGCATCTTCACACCTTTCTCACACAGGCAGACGTGGTGCTTCTTGTCACTTGTTCCATAAGGTAGGAAATGATTCTGTTTTTGTATTTTATATAGTGAATCTACATGTTGCCAATCCTGTGCAATTAGGCATTAGTACTTGGCTTCTGAGATATTTTGTAATGCTGTCTGTCTAGGCAAGGCAAGGCAAGTTTATTTATATAGCACCTTTCATACACAACGTTCATTCAAAGTGCTTTATTTGTCTAAACAAATTAAATTGGTTCTTTGTGGCAGGGAAAAGGCAGAGCAGACCATCTGGAACAGACTCAAACAGCTAACAGTGCTCAAAAAGAAGCGTCTGAAGAACAGTGCTCCATTAAAGATTGGAGTCCTGGGTAACTTCTCATTTACCCATAATCCTTCAGTCTCTTTCAGATGTACCTCTCAGCCTCAAGTGTGTGTGCGTGCACGTGTGCGTTTGTTTTTATGTATGTGTGCTCATGTGCATGTGTGTGTGCTTCTTGTCCTTTAGGTTGCATGGCAGAGAGACTAAAGACAGAGTTGTTGGAGAAGGAGAAGGTGGTGGATGTTGTAGCAGGGCCGGATGCCTACAGAGACCTTCCCCGCCTCCTTGCCCTAGCCCATGGGGGTCAGAGGACCAGCAATGTCCTACTGTCCCTGGAAGAGACGTATGCTGATGTCATGCCTGTTCACTGTTCAGGACACAGTGCCTTTGTGTGAGTGTCCCACTGTTTAGTACATCTAAGACCATAGCAACATGCGGTTGGTTTATAACAGAAGTGTTACAACAGCAAAACAACTCTAACTTAACTCAGGACAACTGTTTGATAAAACTGCATATTTGACAATGGCATTGCGGTGCATTTTCAATCAATCAATCAATCAAATTTTATTTATATAGCGCTTTTTACAACAGTTGTTGTCACAAAGCAGCTTTACAAGTGCCGAGTCCTAGCCCCCAGTGAGCAAGCCAAGGGCGACAGTGGCAAGGAAAAACTCCCTAGTTTTTGCATGAGGAAGAAACCTTGAGAGGAACCAAGACTCAGGGGGGGAGCCCATCCTCCTCTGGCCGACACCGGTCACCATGACAACAACAACAATATTTTGTCCCTCTGTGGCGGCTGTAGGTCAATCATGCGGGGCTGTGACAACATGTGTAGCTACTGCATTGTGCCGTTCACCCGGGGGAGGGAGAGGAGCAGACCATTGACCTCCATACTGGAAGAAGTGCGCATGTTGTCTGATCAGGTCAGACTGTGTGTGTGTGTGTGTGTGTGTGTGTGTGTGTGTGTGTGTTTGTGTGTGTGCGCACGCACATTCTGTCCTTAGTCGTTTCTGCCAGTGAAACATGGCCAGACGTGGACTCTTTAAGTATGTGAAATGATCACGGCTGTAGGGGGTAAAGGAAGTGACCCTGCTGGGTCAGAACGTGAACAGCTACAGAGACGTGTCCGGGGGCGGGGCCGACAGTGCGGGCTCCAGTTCACGCCTCAGCCAAGGTTTCAGCACGGTGTACCGCCAGAAGCACGGAGGACTGCGATTCGCAGACCTGCTGCACCGCGTCTCTCTCGTAGACCCTGACATGAGGATCCGCTTCACCTCACCACATCCCAAAGACTTTCCTGATGAGGTGTGAACCTGAGAGTTGAACTATGACCTATGACCAGTGCTGGGAAAATCGCTTTTAAAATGGATTTCACTTCAGAACATGGAATACAGAGCACATAATACAGGCTGATAAATTTAATCCCAGTGAGTAACATTTCAAACGGTCTTGGACAATGTTGTAGTAATCCCAATTTCTTTAAAATCTATCACTCATGAATCTA
Organism: Brachyhypopomus gauderio; assembly: GCF_052324685.1. Lineage (NCBI taxonomy): Eukaryota > Metazoa > Chordata > Actinopteri > Gymnotiformes > Hypopomidae > Brachyhypopomus > Brachyhypopomus gauderio. The sequence goes on from NW_027506959.1 coordinate 458,722, forward strand.
ATGGCATGTTTTCAGGTACGTTCAAGTACATGCGCTCTGTAATTTGTAGTGAAATACATTTTAAAACTTTGTTTCTTATATTCTGTTTTATCCTGGCCACTTATCATGTGCAAATCGTGTTCACATACTGTTTTAAGCAGTAGGTTGTGTAGTAATTTAGGATCTATACATACGGTTGAATGCGGTCGAAAAGACCATAAAAGATTTTTTGTTGTTCAGACTGAAAAAGCCCAGGTAGATCTGCTACTGTAGTCAGCCTGCGCTGTTTTTGTTCAACGAGTGCTTTTGTGTTCCCCGAAGGTGTTACAGGTAATCCAGGAGAGGAGAAACATCTGTAAGCAGATCCACTTACCTGCTCAGAGTGGCAGCAGTAGAATCCTGGAGGCCATGAGGCGTGGGTGAGAAACTACGACTCTCACCACAGCAGCAGTTTGAGATTCATCTGGTCGTCTTAAACCTCTTAATGTCTAATGTTGCAATACTTTAAGATGTTATGCTCTGGGATGTTTTTGTAGGTATTCCAGAGAGTCCTACCTTGAACTGGTGGAAAACATTCGAAAGATAATACCAGGTATCCCATCCTTACCAATCTTTCAGTATGTTATTATGAAACTTGTATTATTGTTTTTAAATTATTGTAGTCATAATTGAAGACTATGTTTTGTGGGAATGGATAACTATATACGACTTATTTCTGCAGGGGTTAGTCTTAGCAGTGACTTCATCACGGGCTTCTGTGGGGAGACAGAAGATGACCACCAGCAGTCTGTCTCTCTGATCAGAGAAGTGGGCTATAATGTAGCCTTCCTGTTTGCCTACAGCATGAGGAAGGTGAGATCATATTTTGTCATAGTCTTTACCACAAAAGAGCCCAAAAACTGAGGGATCTTCCCTGCTGTGTGTGGTGTATCTGTTAAATGGATCTATTCCGATTCACCACACATACCACATTTTGTCTTTTTGAAGAATTAAAAGGTTGTTAGCTGTCAGTTGAGCTTTGCCTTCAGATTTGAACATGGGTTCACTTCACCTACAGAAAACTCACGCATACCACCGTCTTCGGGATGACATCCCAGCTGAAGTGAAGAAAAGGCGCCTGGAGGAACTCATATTTGCGTTCCGAGGGAAGGCGGCTAAGATCAACAGCACGCTCGTGGGCAGTACACAGCTCGTCCTAGTGGAGGGGGTAAGTACTACACTGGGATTGAGGGAGAGGGGTGGTACTTAAATATTCTAACGAGACCATGAGCAAATGAGATTGTCTGTTTGCTTTATGCACTAGCTTTGATTCTCTTCATATTATTGGTGTTTTGATGCACTAGAGTGCAGGTGCTAATACCCTAAAACTGCATTTCTCATGTAAATGTCTGCTAGGGCCCTTAGTCAAGCCTTTTGTTATTGGAGAAATGCCACTTGCTGCTTTTAGTTGACTGATTCCATTTTCTGCAGGAAAGTAAGAAGTCGTCTCAGGACCTTTGTGGTCGGAACGATGGAAATGTGAAGGTCATTTTCCCAAGAAAGGATATACTGTCTCGTCTCACGGATGCCAGCCCTGTCCCTGTTAAAGCTGGAGACTATGTACTGGTGAAGGTGTGCTCTTACCTCTGCTTGCTTCACCTACATGGACTCTCACATTTCCAACACGTATACATGGGCTGTGTGTACAGTCATGGCTGTGTATTATATTAATTATTTGTGACTACTCTCTTCTCCACAGATTACCTCAGCAAACTCCCAGACCCTGAGAGGCCACGCCTTCAGCCATGCCTCCCTGAGTGATGGTGGGAAAGGGACAACCCAGCAACCTCTGAATGGACAGACAGTTGTGTGTTAGTCTGCAGATTCATCTCATAATATCAGGACTGTGTGGGTGTGTGTGACTCGTAGGCCTTCATAGCTCCAGTTCTGCTTTGTTCACCCAGCCAACCCCCCTGCTTGTTGTCAAGTGTGGTGGGGCAGAAGAGAAAAAAGTTCCTGGTTTAGTTGGAAAATGGCCTTATGGAATGAATGTAATTTATTTGGAATCATGTTTGAAATAAAAATAACCATAAAGAATTGTTGATTGCAACAAGTAATGGAAGTATGTTTGATCTGTGTAGGCAGATTGTGTAGGCAGATTGCTTTCATGAGTAAATCACATTTGTTCCACTCATTGGAAAGTGAATTTGACAAGACAGTCGACTAGCAGTTGAAATTGTGCAGACATCAGGGATGCTCATTCATATTGTGAACTGAACGTCTGTCCCAATCAGCACATAGTCCTGGAAGAACAGAGTGTATTTATAGCAGGGGCTCAAAGATGCACAAAACGGCCTCCAACCAGCTGTGCAGCAAACATTGTGGATTGAATCGTACCTTCATAATGACTAGTTGAGTGTTCACCAGATTCATATCTCCAATGGCTGGCAGAGGAAAACCCTGCTTTAGGAGGTCTGCCACAAAAGGGAATTCAGACATTAAAATTACTTACTAGTGACAATAAACGTGTTGCACCAAATTGTGCACTCACCATTAACCTTGGGTATCACGGCAACCTTCACGACCAATTGAAAGATGCTGGCGATCGATTTCACCTGTTGCAAAGAACATTCAATGTAGTAACAGAGTAATTGTTGTAACAGTAACTTCTTTTACTTCAGTTGACCTTTGAGGTTGTTGTCGTACCTCGAATGGGCCAACAAAGCTTGTTCCTAAGGTCACATTCATTCTGGGGGAAGAGGAAGTGCATATAGAGATGTAAACATGAAGCAAACCGCAATAATTTAAGATTATAATAATCTTTATATTTATTAAATGACGTACGTATTAAGGGTCAGGTTTCCAGCCACTTTGACCCCAGTTACATAAATCTGACCACTCACACTGGCATCCTATGGGCAGAATGTGGGAGATATGTCATAAAAAATATGGTCTGTACCAAAATAATCAGAGGTGGACATTCCAGGTTCAGAAAGTAAAAGTCTTCACCAAGATTTTCTTTTGCTCAGGCTTCCTGGATTGTGCTGATTCCACTAATTTTACCTGGCTTGCACTAATTGGAAAATCCAGCAAGCTTGAATAAAATCCTGGGAAGGAGTTTTACTTTCTGAACCTGGAGTGTTCAGCTCTGCATGTGATGTAAATGATGGGCATCGCTGATGGCCTGACTGTCCTGTGTAACCCACCACATTAAGGATGAAGAGGGGCGTGAGGGTGGTGTTGGGCTGGATGGCGGAGGCAGTGATGGTGGCGCTAGCCTGCAGCGTCATGTTGTTGGGTGCAAACATGACTGTTGGCGCCGTGGCTGTCTTCACCAGGAGATCCATCTTCAGACCAGGAAACTGCTTAGCTATCTAACCCAGAGACCCAGAGTTGGAGTTACTCATTAATGGAATGTTTCCTTTCAAAAATTCCACTGTTAAATATTTGCTCATGACAGCATGCTTCACCCAAACATGACTCTTTTCCTTAACCTAATTATGCAACTGTTGCTTATGTATGTATGCTTTAAGATTCAAAATTTGAGTTTGAAAACTGTAGTTTTTGAATGCTGGTCTACTGAATGAAGAAACTATTTTGTACTTGAGGAATGAAGTTTCCAAATGTCTTGGTGTCCAGTCGAAATGGAGAACTAGAGGGAATCTGGAGGGGGAAAGAGTGTTATACTTTGTTTTACTACCTGGCTGTTTATATTAACAATTTCTAAAAACAAATAATTTGTTCATTCATTGAGTGCACTCTAATATGCACAGGAAAAACAAACATACACAGTCCCATTCCAAAAATTTGAATATAATGGAAAAGTTGATTATTGATTCAGGGCCTACAATGTAAACTATTTCAAGTACCATATTTTCCGGACTATAAGCCACTACTTTTTTCCCCACGCTTTGAACCATGTGGCTTATAATGAGGTGTGGCTTTTTTACCCGTCAGGGAACGGAGCAGAAAGTGAATCAGGTGGTAGGTCAAAGTTGTAAATCAAAGAAGAAAGTGCTCATTTTCATTTAGCAAAAATGCAAGCAGCAGGCACGACGGAGAGGCTTTTTCAAACCAACATGTGTTTACCGACTCCCCTCGTTTGCACACGCATAAAGACGCTACAGATAATATTCGGGATATTGGCCAGTGTGTATTTTATTTAAAATAATTAACACACTTGATCCAGTGTGTTTTTGGACATAGATAATGCTGTGCCGTTTGCTGTGATGAATAATTAAAATCCAGCTCTTATTTATGCATAGAAACATAAATTGACAATATCATCTGTAGCGTCTTTATGCGGATAAATGAGGGGAGTCAGAATTCGGCACAACACCATCTGAAAGCCAAATCTGATGATACAGGCACCGTTCAGAGACTGAACAGGGGTGGGTTTCCCGAAACGTTCGTAGCGCTAAGTACTTCGTAACCTCGTATGAAATGTATGAGGTTAAGAAGTACTTAGCGCTAAGAACGTTTCGGGAACCTCACCCCAGTTCAGTTAAATGTATTCAGTAGATAAATGTGACTTTTAGCCCGGTGCGGCTTATACAACATTTTCCATTTTTTTAACTTTGTAGGTGCGGCTTATATTGAGGTGAGCTCTTTAGTCCTGAAAATACGGTATTTGTTTATTTTTACATAATTTGGGCGTCCAGCTCATAAAACCCACGAAATTCGAATACTGTGGAGAAATCAGTGGTTTTTGCAGGAAAAAAAGAAATTAGGATGACATCAAATCAATAAAATATGGTACTTTCAAAATATGTCAATCTTCAATACTTGATTGGGAATCCCTTTGCTTGGGAGTTATGGAGGCCCAGATTTCTTTGATGCTTGCTGTCAGCTCTTCTTTTTTGTTGGGTCTGGTGGCCCTCATTTTCCTCTTGAAAATACCCCATAGATTCTCAATGGGGTTTAGGTCCAGTGAGTTGGCTGGCCAGTCAAGCACTGTGATGGTATGGGCATCAAACCAGGCTGTGGTGCTTCTGGTGGCATGGGCAGGGGCCAGGACCTGCTGCAAGATGATATCTGCATCTCCATACAGATCCTCAGCAGAAGGAATCATGAAGTCCTCTAAAACATTCTGGTAGACAGCTGCGGTGACCTTGGATTTAAGAAAGCAGAGTTTACCAACACCTGCACCAGACATTGCTTCCCAAATCATGACCGACTGTGGATATTTCATAATGCACCTCAAGCAGTTTGGGTTCTGCTCCTTACCCGTCTTCCTACAAACCCGTGGACCTTGATTCCTGACTGGCACACATAACTTCATTGGAAAAGAGGACCTTGGATAACTAGTCAACGGTCCAGCTCTTCCTCTCCTTGGCCCAGTTGAAATGCTTCCTACGTTGGCTCAGGTTCAGAAGTGGCTTGACACGAGGAACCCGACAGCTGTAGCCAATCTCCCAGATGCGTCTGAATGTGAATTATTATTGATAATCCTCTGAAGACCTCTGAAGTCATCTCTTTTGCTAGTGCATCTTTTCCTGCCACATTTTGTCCTTCCACTAGACTTTCCATTGATATGCTTGGACACAGCACTCTGTGAAAAGCCAGCCTCCTTAGCTATGAACTTTTGTGGCTTACCCATCCTATGGAGGGTATCAATGATGGTCTTCTGTCTGCAGTCTTCCCCATATTGAACCGAATTGAGACAATTGAACCAAACTGAAGCAATTTATTGACATCTGGGGAAATCTGTGCAGGTGCTTTGAGTTTAGATGATTAGTGTGTCACACTCAGGTTAAAACATACATTACATTAAAACATTCATGCCCTGCAAAATTTTGGCTGATTTCTCCACAGTATTAAAATTTTTTGAAATCCTGTTTTCGTGGGTTTTATGAGTTGGACCCCAAATTATGTAAAAATAAATAATTAAATACTTCATAAATAAAAAAATAATTTAAATTGTGGGCCCTGAATCTATAATAGTTAAATTTTTTGAATGGAATTATGGAAATTAATAAACTTTTTCATGATATTACATTTTTTTGGAATGGGTCAATAGTTTGTGTTTGTCACCACATCCGCACCTTTCCCTCAGCGATGGCTAGAGGGACGACATCTTAGCTCACCATATCATCTGTGATGGTAATACTGAGCACCCCTGCAGTGTTGTACACAAAGCCTGCTGAGTTGGCAGTGAAGGTGGAAACTCCCATGTACAGCATGCTGGTGTCCTCTAGGGGCAGGGAGAAAGGCACCGGAGAGAAAGGAGGTTCCTGGTGTGCCCCAATGTTGTAAAATTCACCCTACAGAGAGAGAGCAGAGGGAGGAGGTGAACTTTTGTTCAGGTTGGCCTGGATTGTCAGTTGCAGGTTCTGTAATCGTCTTTAAGCTCACCTTTAAACCGAGATCGATGCTGGAAGCAGATATGACAGGTGACTCCACCATGGAATATTCTATTTCAGCATACTGGTCAACTTTGGCCAGAACTGTGGAATTGAGGAGTATAAAATCTCTTTTTTTGTAGTGTGTTGGAGAATAGATATGTAATATATGTTTGTAGCACATATAATTAAAAAAAAAGGAATTTAAGTATCATACCATTTAGTGTTTTTAGGTGGGGATTCATTTTATTTATGGCATCTGAGACCAGAGGACAGATCTGAAATGGTGTTTGAAATAACAACGTGCCATTTAATATGCTTTTTTAGTGGTTTTGTTGTCATGCTCATAGTGGAGGTACCTCACCTGGCTCTGTAGGGCACCACGCAGTGCGTCATCGATGAAGCTACTGAACAGATTATACAACCAGCTGGAGGGGGAGAGGAAGAGAGAAAGGGGGAAGTAAGGTGGTATTACTTTGAATATCGGTTTGTCCTTCGTTTCTTTTTCAGTTACTCTCCCCAACTTCTGTCTGTGTAGCTCAGCTACAGTTAGCCACATGCGGAACTTACACCCAACCACCAGCAGTAATGTCAGTCACAGGAGCTCACCGTCTCCTGTCAGAGAGACTGTTCACCATCTCAGAGGTAAACCCCAGGAGATTGATGAGGTTCTGCAAAATTACAGTCTGCACTCTTGTAGGAACTCACCTACTTCTCCTGCACACTCAGTGAATTCTCAGGTCTGACACACACTGAGTGTTATCTCAGTGCTGGGAGTGCTGAGGCCTTCATGGACATGATACTGTCCCTCCCTCCCCTCTCAGAAAATGGGAATGAGTTAGTTGAAACATTCACACACAGAGTAAGAAACTGAATTGATGTTGTGGCACCAAAAGTAGCTAAATTATTTCTGGTAGAATTAAGAAGAATTAAGCCCTGGAGAAACACCAATAATAACTCAGCTGCCCTGTTCAGAAGTATAGACCAGCTTGTAAACCCCACCTCCTGTGTCTTCCCTGTTCAGAATTATAGATCCTCTAGTAAACCCCACCTCTAGTGTATGCTCTGTTCAGAAGTATAGACCGGCTAGTAAACCCCACCTCCTCTGTCTTCCAGGTTCAGAAGTATACTCTGGCTAATAAACCCCACCTCCTGTGTCTTCTCTGTTCAGAAGGATAAAGGTGGAAAGAAAGCTCTAGGAAAACAACATGAAGGAGGTCTGGGGTACGACACGGTGCAAAAACAATAGCAGCAGCTCAGAAGATGGGGGTGTGGACAGAGCAAACAGTTTAACAACTTCTACAACAGGTTTGGCTGTCCTGCTCCTGCTGCCCCATCCCCCTTCCCCACTGCAGCACTCACCACCTTGTCACCCCCACCAGCCCCCTACTCCTGTACTTCTTCAGGAGGCTTGCATCCTTCAGGATCTGCCAGAAGCTCCTACTGATGTTCTACCAGTCTGTGGTAGCCAACGTCCTCTTTTATGCTGTAGTGTGTTGGGGAAGCAGCATCAGCAAGAGGGATGCTGGACGACTCGACAGGCTGGTGAGGAAAGCTGGTTCTGTGCTGGGATTAGAGCTGGAGCCCCTAACACCACTGGCAGAGAGGAGAGCCCTCAACAAGCTGCTGAACATCATGGACAATGTTCACCATCCTCCGCACAGCACGATCACCAGACAGAGGAGCTCATTCAGCGGCAGGCTGCTGTCCAAGTCCTGCTCCACCGATAGACTCAGGAAGTCTTTTGTCCCCCAGGCCATTAGACTGTTTAACTCAGACCTGGGCAGACTACGGCCCGTGTTTTCTGATGACGAGTTAATTAAAGAGGGCTTATTGGACTCTGTCGCACTTATTTGACCAGAGAAAAAGGCCGCGTTTGAGAACGTGTCATTCACCCCATTTACCGTAACAAGGTGGGTTGAGGACATCGTTGGGAACTTGTCATTGTTTGTGGAGATGAATAATGAATAAGTTAAAAATTAATTGCACTGATTCAATGAATGTGTTATCTTATTTGACCTCTAAACCACAATTTCACATAGCCTAAGAATTCCCTAGTATTCTTAAAACTTATAAATTCTTATAATTTTCTTGGCAAAATCATTGAAAAAGTTGTGTCAACCCAGTTGAATGATTACATTAAAGCAAACAAAATGAATGACACTTTTCAGTCTAATTTTTTGGATTGTGGGCCTCTAGAGGCAGCACACGGGTACTGGAGGGCCAAGGGGATCGCAGCTGTGGGCGTTGCACAGGCAAAAGTTTGGTGTGGGAAGAGCTCAGTGAGATTATGGAAAATGACTTTCGATTGGCTCCGAGAAGATTCTGGCAAACCTCACACTCAGTTTTAAAACATGAAACATAAAATATTTTTGAAATCTTGTTTTTGTGGGTTTTATGAGCTGGAAGTCCAAATTATGTAAAAATAAATAAATAAATACATGACATTGTTTAAATTGTGGGCCATGAATCTATAATCTATGAAAGTTTAACTTTTTTAATGGAATTATTAAAATATTTTGGAATGTCTCTGTAGTTGCTATTACCTGGCACCCCCATGAAAAGTGATGCTGGTGCGGCCAACAGAGGCTGCACAGTTAGCGCTGCTGACCATCGGACGGCCGGTCTCGTCACTTTGAACGCTAATGGTGACGGAGATAGTCAGTCCACTCACGGCCAAGTCAAACGAACCGCTGTCTGATCTACAGAATTTAAAGCACATTCACTGCTCATTTCACTCAGTATCTTTGAAATAGCGTATGCAGATTTCACACTTGCACAGAAAATATTTGCCGGCTTCTTCTGCTTACATGAAACCGAGGTATTTCACTCTCCAGTTGCCGCGCAGGTTGATGTAGGCATTGCTGATGGTCAAGCTGACTCCAGTACCCGGGACCAAACCCACTTCTGACTGAGGCAGGCCCACATCCACGATCTCAATCCTGGGAAGATCAGGGGTAAGAGCACTAAGCCAAACATTATGAGCCAGTTCCCCAGACCAAGATTAGTTTTAAACCTATATGAACCACTGATATAACATTGTCTAAAAACCCAGCCCTGTGTCAATTTAGATATTTATTATTAAAAGTATTGTTCAAACATACTTTTGTGCTTGTGTATTTATATTTTTTGGCAGAGGTCAACCTAACTATAAGGCAAACGAATGTTTGTGTAGGAGTGTAGCTCTCACCCCGTCAGACTGTAGGAGACATCACCAATGGGAGACAAATCTTGTTTGCCGCTAATGTCTGGCACTTTGATGGTTTTAAGGTTATCCAGCAGAGTGGCAATCCCAATCTGACGGCCTGCAGTCAAGCAAATAGAAACCTGATTGCACACAGCAGATTTGATAAACATCTACAGTGAAGTTTAAAAGTGGAGCCACTCAGCTTGCAGCCCTATGTTGTATGTATACAAAATGTAAACAGGTATATGTTGTAGCTGTGCTAATTGTAAAATGACCATGGGTATCTTGAAAGGTGCTAAATAAATCTAAGTTTCATTCATTCATTCTTTCATATTCCATTTCTGAGCCATGTTCCATTGCCATATTATCCCAGCCCTCATGGATTGCAACACTACAAATATTGACTTCCACCTCTACGTCTACTTGGACCATGTTTTATGCTGTACGTACCATACTCCAGTCCCTTTTGAGTTATCTTCACCTTGACTCCAGCATCCGTTCCGGAAGACTCTGGACAGGACAAAGCCAATAGGACCAGAATGCACCACCGAGACATCATTGGCATTCAGGCCTGGTAGAGATACACATGGACTTTATAATGGAGCTTTTTAGCATCTGTATGTAATCAGTTTCTCCAGATGGGGCCTACTGCAGAACTATCTGAGAGTTTCAGAAGTGCTTCAGAAGTGTTCTCATTTTGCCCTGTTAATTAAGCCTGTTGGCTTTAAAAGCCTGTCATGTGTTAATTGTCCTTTAATATGTGGAAACTGTATTGGTTGTCATGTATATGTTGTGGTCCTGCAGTGTCCAGATCTGTGTCCATTATGGACTCTTGCAAATAATTGGAATTATACATTCCAATATACACAGTTTTGAGACATTTTCTGATTGCCTTAATCTCAGTACAGTTTTGGACTGGTGGTTCTTCCCTCTAGGAACGTAACTTCCTCTTACGGGTGTGTGTAACTTCCCAACATGTCAAATGGATTCTCACTTCATAGCATTGTTTCTTCACAAAAGAAGAAGAAAGCAACAAAAAAGTGGAATCAAGCTTCATGGAGATTTTAGAGACCAAACGCCATCTAGCCTACAATCCAGTGTATACAATCAAGTGAATAAAATCCAGTGAATACAACCCAGTGTATGCAATCCAATGGATACAGTCAAGTGTATTCAATCCAGTGTATATTGGCCCTTCTACTGAATTGGTTCAAAATACAGCCAAAATAATATAAAAATAAAAATGTGAATTGAGTCTGAATGGGCCTTGTTCATTTTCAGCATTTTCTCCATTGTCAATGCATGAGAGCAGAAAAGAAAATAAGTGAAGAGAATGGATTAAAAATCTAGGAGAAGGAATCAGAGGTTAAGGCTGAACCTTCGGCTTAATTATTAATGTAGCTGTTGGTTTTTTTTTCTGTAGTAAGTTGACCAAGCTCTTCTTTACCTCTGACAATTGAAAAGTAATATGTCATTTGAAATAAAAAATGTATGCGATAGAAAGTATTGTTATGCCTTTGATAATTAGAGTAACACTGGGTGTTTGGTCAAAAATAAAGTACATTGAATTATCGTTTAAAGTTTTATGATAATGCTTGGTTGAATATATGCTTAATTTATTAATTCAAAGTCATTAATTCAAAGTTAAATCAATCAACTTTGAGCATTTTACAAAGAAACATCACATTCATGTTTTCATGTGTAATATAAATTGAACTGAAATCTGGTAAAAAATTTCATTTAAATGGGTTTCATGGAGAAAATCCATGGTGTTTTATTAAAATGTTACTTTCTTTTGTGACGTACGGGGTGGAGCGAAGGACGAGACACAGAATCCCTTGCTGCGACAGACGTTACCTTTTATTTTTACAAATATTGTGCAATAGCGCACGTGGCACATGTAAACAGACACGGAACGTGTAAACATTAGACAACGACGAGCACAGGACACTGCGCGAGCGCACATTAAATGGACAAACCACATTAGCCCCACGTGATTACGAGACGAGTCACAGGTGAGATGGATTATCACAAGACATAACCACAACCACGTAGATCCACAGACGCAGACGATACACGTGGACAATGTAAACACACACCCAAAAGGGAGGGGCCGGGGTCCTCAACGTGACATCTTTAAAGTAAAAAATCTTAATAGGTTCATATAATCCTTTGTAATTTAGTTTATTGTTCTGAATGTAAACAATTCAGAAATTGAAAAATCTTCAGAAATGAAAGATTTTGGGAGATGAAAAACATTCCATACAGTATTAAAATACAATATGAAAACTAACTGCACTTTTACCTGAAATGTGTAGATATGGTGCACTATACATATGCAATTAGATTTCAGAAATAAAAAAAAAACAAATTTCAAAGTGTTTCTAACTTTGACTGAACTAATTGAGTAGCGTGTGTTGGGTGAACAGTTGCCCTCCAACTCTCCTGACTGCAGACTGGATTTGTGAAGATGTGTCTAAGCCCTGTGTGTGTGTAATGTGATGTAGTCAGATACACACAACTGTGGTCAACTTAGTAGGGTTTTTTGGCATATTGAATTAGGCCTGGAATCCTGACACAAGACATCACGCTGCAGCTGATGTGCTTAGACATGTGATCTGATTTGACTGTGAATCACAGTGTGTGTTTTTCCCTCTGTCTCCGGACAACTGCATTTAGTAAGTAAATTTAGTAAGTAAATTTTATTTATAGAGCACAATTTAAAACCAAAGTGCTTTACAATGTCAAAGAAACACCATACCCTCTGCTCTCAAAACATATAACTTACATAAAATAGAATAACAGAAACATATGCTCACATAAAACATATAACTTACATAAAACAGAATAAGACATCCCTCCAAATGCAGTTAAAACAGTTTAACAATTGCAGAAAGCTAGCTTGTAAAAATATGTTTTTAGTTTTGATTTAAAAACAGTCACAGATTTGGTGAGTCTAATGTCATGTGGAAGACTATTCCAGAGTTTAGGTGCAGCAACAGAAAAAGCACGATCCCCACTCTGAGGCGAACTCGTGGAACCACCAAAAGTGACTTTGATACAGACCTTAACGATCTCGAGGGTGTATACATACAAAGCATGTTCTCTATATAAACAGGGGCATATCCATTCAAAGCTTTAAAAACCATCAGCGCTACTTTATACTGGACTCTGTAATGCACTGGGAGCCAGTGTAAGGATGCCAAGATAGGAGTAATGTGATCCCTTTTCTTGGCTCCAGTTAATAATCTGGCTGCGGCATTTTGAACCAACTGTAAGCGTTTAAGGGACGCTTCATGCATTCCAATATACAGTGCATTACAATAGTCCAGTCTAGAAGTAATAAAAGCATGGATGACTTTTTCCATATGTAGCCGATGTAACCCAAACGAATGTAAACTACGCCACTCCCGAATTATAAAAGGGGGGGGGAAAGCCCCATCCAATCGTAATGGTTCCCCGTGATGATCCCCATACAGTGATCACACAGCTGTAGGTACGATAACACTTTTATTATAACAAATGTAAAAGAAGGAGCGATGACATCACAACCCCAAGGTTAAAAGACTCTAAGATAGTAACACTAGGTACAGCCTCAAATGGGTCCCGTGGGTGGCAGCTACGCATAGCCCAGGTACAAGAAAATAATCACTGCAACCATTAGCTGCGTCCTCCAATTTGGACACACACCCAAGTGCGCAATGCCACTCCCCAGACTTTCAAACGTAAACTGTTTCAAACACCCCAAGCACAGCACACAACCCTGGGCTAAAGTGAACTGCCAACCACCAGACAACCCAAAAAAAGGGGACCCAGCTATAGAGTCTTACATAAAAAGGGGCTGTTAAAATACAACAATTACAGCTGGTTATTTAAAATAAAATACAAAGCAGATAGAGCTCACCTAACTGGCAATGCAGAACTATGACTAATTTACATCGACAATAATGCCCAATATAAAGTAAAAATCTGTAGAGTTCGTTGTAGGTGTTGTACTACACACCACAAACACAAATCAAGGTGGGAAAAAAACAGCGGCTGCACCACAGGCGCGTCTCCACTCCTCTGCAGCCTCCCCGGACAACTAAACAAAAATATTAGAAATAATTAATATATGTAAACGAACCCAGCAGTTAAAACAGGACCGTACCGAGTCACTCCTTAACAGAATTCAGTCCCCTTCTTCAGACCGTATCCAACTTTGCCACAAAACAGCATAATTACCTGCACTTCCAATCTTCTCCCCCAATATCAATGACTGTGTCAGCAGCCCAAACTCTCCGTACTGCATCCAGCTATAAATGAACAAGCCAGCCCATTGAGTCAATACACAGGCATCTGCACTACTATTTACACCGACACACACACCCAAAGCATTCACATACCGTTTCTCCTGCGTACAAGCGATCAACCCACGAACCCGGCAAAGTCGGCAACTCCAAACTCCGTTCGCGTTCCGAGCACATGTTTCCACAATGGCGGCACCTCACGGGTATCGAGGGAGCTCCTTATATCCACATTACGTGATTACCAAAACGCTGATGCTTCCTGCTGGGTCCTAGTGCCCCTCCATTTCCTTCCCCACTGGGACTAAGTCCCACAGGCTACATCCACCCCCACTTAAGAAGTCGCCGTCCCGGCGGCAACTAGTCTAACACCATGGTCTAAAATAGGCTTGAATAGTATCTACCTGAAGGTGAACTGCAGCCCCCACCTGCCCATTACCTTGGGCCGCAAAAGCCCGAGGAAGGTGGTGCGGGTTAGAGTGGAGTCCAGCCGTTGCTCTGCCAGTCCGACGGATGGGGCCAACGGTGGCTGGGGGAGCACAGGAAACTGGGGTCAACTCAGCTGTTGGTCTAGCGGCTGGAGCGGAACTGCGCTCCTCTCTTGCTTCCCCAGGTTCAGATGATGGTGCTGGGGGCCTTACAGTCGCAGGTTGCACTCTTAGGTCTGCATCACGAGGTGCCACTACCACTACTGGGCCACTCCAGTCATCCTCTTCATCCTGATCATCCTGTGCCTCGGTCCTACTCCCTGGGCAAGGGACCCGTTCCTCTCCTTCGCCAAGGACCACCTGAGGTGTTGGCCCTGGAGCCACTCGTAGTTCTGTCCGATGAATATTATGCCTCCTGCCCTCACCCTCAACAGGTGTAATTGTGTACACCCGTCCCACATCATCTAGGCACTTCACTATCACATACTTCTTAGCGTCCCACACATCTTGAATTTTATGCCTACCCAACACATGGTTCTTCTTGTACACTATTGTACCTGGCGGCAGGAGGTCAACATTTCCCTTGGGCTGTTGCTGTACTCTTTGGGCCGCTGCCTCTTGCAGATGGCGGCCTGCCAACTCATAGGCTGACCGAAGATGTTCCTGGTGTCTTGTAATCCAGTCCTCCACAGGGACCTCAAGCTGACCTTCTGGATGAGTTCCCAGCAATGCATCAACTGGAAGATGTGGTTTTTGTCCAAACATCAACTCAAAAGGACTGTAACCTGTGGAGGAGTGCACAGTGGTGTTATACGCGAACAGCACATGGGGCAAGTGTTGTGGCCATTTTCGCTTCTTCTCTGGAGGAAGAGTTCGTAGTAGGTCATGCAAGGTGCGATTGAATCTCTCGCACTGCCCATTTCCTTGTGGTCGATAGGGTGTGGTGCGGCTTTTCTCAACCCCATACAGTCTGCATAAGCTTCGCAAGAGGTCCCCCTCAAAGTTCCGGCCCTGATCAGAATGTAACCGCTGGGGGGCACCATAGACATAAAACCACTTTTCCGTAAGTATGCGAGCCACTGTACTTGCTTTCTGATCTGTGGTGGGATATGCCTGAGTAAATTTTGAAAAGACATCGGTTACGACTAGTACATTCTCTCTCCCGTCACTTGCTCGTTCTAGGATCGTGAAGTCAATGGCCACCACCTCCAATGGTCGAGAAGCCAACAGGTTGCCTGGGAAAGTTCGTACTTTGGGCTGAACCGCTTTGGCTAAGGAGCAACGCTCACACTCCTGACACCACTTCTCAATGTCCTTCCTCATGTTCGGCCAATAGCACCGTTGCCTCACCAAACTTGTAGTCCGCTCACATCCTTGATGGCCTTGGTCGTCATGTAGGGCTACAAGTACTTCATTGCGCAGGGAACGGGGTAACACTAATTGCCATGAAGGTCTGCCCCCCTCTGGTGGCTGCACATGTCGATATAAAACTCCATCACGATCTCCAAGCCTTTGCCACTGTCGAACCAGCTCTAGGACATCGGCGGAAACTTCCTTCCGTTCCATAGCAGTTGGTAATTGCCCCCTCCGCCAAAAATGTAGAAAGGATCCTATAACAGGATCGGCCTCCTGTAGAGTCTGTAAATCAGCCCTTTCCCGTACTGGAAGAGCATCAATAAGAAAACAAGGGGCTTCTAGTACCTGACTTCTAGCCAACGGACCCATGGACAATGGGCCCGAAATGCCTGGGGCAACTGCTGCCATTTCCTTGGGGGATGCAGGACAAGGCAGCCGGGAGAGTGCATCTGCATTACGGTTCATGGCCCCTGGGCGGTACTTGATGTCAAAATTGAATAATGCTAATTGAGAGGCCCAGCGCTGCTCAACCGCCCCAAGCTTGGCAGTCTGTAAATAGCTAAGGGGGTTGTTGTCCGTATAGACTGTAAACCTGGCACCCAACAAGTATTCTCGGAACTTCTCTGTGACCGCCCATTTCAAGGCAAGCAATTCCAGTTTCATGGAGCTATAATTGGACATATTACGTTCCGTTATGGAAAGACCCCGACTGGCAAATGCAACTGGCCTTCTCCCTTCTCCATGATCTTGTGACAGAACTGCTCCCAGACCTGCATGGCTAGCATCAATCTCAACAGAAAATGGCTTGCTGAAGTCGGCATACCCCAACACTGGAGAAGCCACTAATTTTCGTTTCAACTCTTGGAAAGCTTGTTCACAGACACTATCCCAGTGTTCGTTGAGGGAGTTCCCTCCCCTGGGTGTACGTTGACTCTGAAGAACCCCAACCAACTTATGCAGGGGAGCTGCCGCCTTGGCAAAACCCTCTACAAACCGCCTATAGTATGAGGCAAAGCCAAGAAATGAGCGAAGTTCAGTCAAAGTGGTGGGTTGCTTCCACTCTACCACCGTCTGGATCTTGTCCGGGTCTGTCATAACCCCAGCGGCTGAAATCACGTGCCCCAGATACTTAACTTCAGACTGGAAGAAGCGACATTTCTTCAACTTTAACTTCAGATTGTATTGCTTTAGTCGGGCCAAAACCACCTCTAACCGCTGCAGATGACTCCCAAAATCAGAAGAAAAGACGACAATATCGTCGAGATAAAGTAGCAAAGATTGGAACCGCTCATCCCCAAAAATGCGCTCCATCAAGCGCTGAAACGTACTCGGTGCGTTGCACAGACCAAAGGGCATCCTGTTAAACTCAAAAAGACCAAATGGTGTACAGAATGCGGTCTTGGCCTTGTCTTTGTCTGCCATAGGCACCTGGTTATACCCACTGGCCATGTCAAGTGTTGAAAACATGGTGGCCCCGGCCAAAGCGTCCAATGATTCTTCTATACGAGGGAGGGGAAAAGCATCCTTCCTGGTCCTAGAATTAAGTTGCCTATAGTCTACACAGAGGCGAATGGTGCCATCTTTCTTCTGTACCACGACAATAGGGGAGGCATAGGGGCTACAGCTCACCTGCACTACTCCCTGATCCAGCAGCTCTCCAATGTGTGTCTTGACCACTTCATACTGTGAGGGAGGGAGGCGGCGATATCGCTGCCGTACGGGTGCGTCCTCCAGCAAAGGTATTTCATGCTCTATGAGATTGGTGCAACCCAAATCTCCATCCCTACAAGAGAAGACGGAGCTATACTGCTGAAGGAGGGCCTTACTGCTCTGTTCTTGTGCAGGACTGAGATTAGACCAAGAGATATCAGACAGGTCAAGAATGTCCTTTGGAGTCTGGACGGACTGAACTTGCACTGTACACTGGGCATTAGTTTCCTCTCCGAACACCACCATGTGGCCACTGGCTGGCTGTACCTGAGCCATAAATAATGCACCCAGAACCACTCTGCGGGGAAGCCAGATATCCCTGGTTTCCACATTTACAATAGGCACAGAAACTTCTCCATTATCGATAGTCACGAAAGACCTAGAGGCTAATAGACCATCGGGCATTTTCCCACAGTTTGGTTCATACAGTACATGACGGAGAGCCTGACCAAATACCTTAGTACAAGTAGCAGTAACTGTTTGTATGGACCCCGCAGGGATGCAAACCGCAGCCCGGCCTTTAGACCTCACCTTGCCCAAATATCCTGAAGAAGGCAAACCGTCAAGTTTCTGACATGTTAATAAAGCTTCCTTCCATGCCTCACTAGCCCCCCGAGCTGGACCAGAAGTAAACAGAGCAGACCCATGTTGGCGGAAAAGTTCATCGTAGCACTCACTGATCACATTCATCCCCAGCAAACCCGGCGCCTGAAGAGTTTGACTACTAGCCAGCGGGCCAGCGGGGTCCTTTACTACTAAAACCCCCATTCCAGAAAGAGTCTTACCTAAAATCAGCATATCAAGTTCCATATAGCCTAGGTATGGGATCTCTAATCCATTGGCAGCTCGAAGCTGCAACCAATTACACTCCTGCAACTTACCACCAACCCCAGGCTGGAAGTGTTGTCTAAAAAAACTTTCTGGAATGGTGGTTACCATTGACCCGGTGTCAATCAAGCAAGAAACCTTCATGCCCCCCATACCAACTTCCACCAAAGGTCGAGTCCCCACCAATTTCGAGGACTGTTTTACCGGAATAGCTGAGCCCCCTAAACCCCCCTCTGACGTTGGGCTCCGTTCGCCAGGGGGTACTAGTTTCCCTGTTGTTGGGAAGCATAACCCACCACCCCCGGGTGTTGACTCTCCCCGACCACCCCTTCCGGTCTGGGTACACTAGAGCTAGTTCCCATATGCGTACGGCAAAATCGAACTATGTGGCCCGGTTGTCCGCAACGATGGCAAATAGGCTTTCCATCTGGTTGGAAACGATATGGTCTACGACTTACGCTACCATTACCCGTGCTGAAAGAGGAACCTGGAGGACATGTACTTAACTGTTTTAAAATAGCATCCAATTGCGCTTGTTGTTTGCGCAAACACGCTTTTACCTCCACCAGATCATCTTTAGGGCCGGCATTGACAGCGCAATCGTCCACCACATGAACCCTCGAATCGCATGAATAAGCTCTAGTCCTAGGGGCCGGCACATGCTCTCCCTCCTCAACCCAACGAACCGCCTCACCCCGAACTGTTAAAAAAGAAGAATCAGGGTTACATCTAACAAAACGTTTCAGTTCGCGTCGCAACATTCCATCCCTTGTATGCTCAATAAATTGGTCTCGTACCAGAATATCTGACTCTGGAACACCCCCTGGTTTAATTTGCATGATTGCCCCCATCAGAGACAGTAAAGCATGCGAATATTCACGCACAGATTCTCCCTCTCTCTGTTTGCGTTGAAAGAACTGTTTCTGCAAAGAGACAAATGACTGGGAGGCCCCATAGGTCTCTGATAATATATTAAAAATTTTGTCTACTGTATCCCTATGGGACTGTGCCCGGAACTTGACTTCATTCTTGGCCTCACCCTCTAAATGATCAAACAAAAATAAAACTTGTTCGCATTGAGGCATATGGCGTACACTCAAGGACTGACGGGCCTCTTCAACCCATTCCTCTACAGGTAAACTGCTAGTGTTGCCAGAGAATTTGGGGCATTTTCTTTCTCTGGGTACATAAACATAGCAATCTGGTCTATTTGGAACTGAAGGCACAGAACTACTAGATTCTGCAGCATCTCTTAACCTTGCATTATCTGCCTCCAACTGTTGAACTCGGGCCAATAATGCCCTTAGCTGTTCCCCCATACTTTCCCCTACCGCCCCGGGTTCAGTACCAGTAGACATTACAATAAACAAAACGCAACCTCCAAAAAATAAGTAGCCAATCAAAGGCAAGCCTCCACGATCCTTGCTGAACTTTGGTTTCCCCTTCCAATCCACTGCAACCACTGTTTTTTTCCCACTTCCAACACAACCAAAACTCTAACTTTCCAACAGTTAAGAAAACCAGCTGTGTGATCCTGCCGACTGCGCCAAAATGTAGCCGATGTAACCCAAACGAATGTAAACTACGCCACTCCCGAATTATAAAAGGGGGGGGGAAAGCCCCATCCAATCGTAATGGTTCCCCGTGATGATCCCCATACAGTGATCACACAGCTGTAGGTACGATAACACTTTTATTATAACAAATGTAAAAGAAGGAGCGATGACATCACAACCCCAAGGTTAAAAGACTCTAAGATAGTAACACTAGGTACAGCCTCAAATGGGTCCCATGGGTGGCAGCTACGCATAGCCCAGGTACAAGAAAATAATCACTGCAACCATTAGCTGCGTCCTCCAATTTGGACACACACCCAAGTGCGCAATGCCACTCCCCAGACTTTCAAACGTAAACTGTTTCAAACACCCCAAGCACAGCACACAACCCTGGGCTAAAGTGAACTGCCAACCACCAGACAACCCAAAAAAAGGGGACCCAGCTATAGAGTCTTACATAAAAAGGGGCTGTTAAAATACAACAATTACAGCTGGTTATTTAAAATAAAATACAAAGCAGATAGAGCTCACCTAACTGGCAATGCAGAACTATGACTAATTTACATCGACAATAATGCCCAATATAAAGTAAAAATCTGTAGAGTTCGTTGTAGGTGTTGTACTACACACCACAAACACAAATCAAGGTGGGAAAAAAACAGCGGCTGCACCACAGGCGCGTCTCCACTCCTCTGCAGCCTCCCCGGACAACTAAACAAAAATATTAGAAATAATTAATATATGTAAACGAACCCAGCAGTTAAAACAGGACCGTACCGAGTCACTCCTTAACAGAATTCAGTCCCCTTCTTCAGACCGTATCCAACTTTGCCACAAAACAGCATAATTACCTGCACTTCCAATCTTCTCCCCCAATATCAATGACTGTGTCAGCAGCCCAAACTCTCCGTACTGCATCCAGCTATAAATGAACAAGCCAGCCCATTGAGTCAATACACAGGCATCTGCACTACTATTTACACCGACACACACACCCAAAGCATTCACATACCGTTTCTCCTGCGTACAAGCGATCAACCCACGAACCCGGCAAAGTCGGCAACTCCAAACTCCGTTCGCGTTCCGAGCACATGTTTCCACAATGGCGGCACCTCACGGGTATCGAGGGAGCTCCTTATATCCACATTACGTGATTACCAAAACGCTGATGCTTCCTGCTGGGTCCTAGTGCCCCTCCATTTCCTTCCCCACTGGGACTAAGTCCCACAGGCTACACATATCTAAAACATTAAGAAATGATTTCAATTTGGCAATTGTTCTAAGCTGGAAGAAACTAGCCTTGACCGTTGCATTTATTTGTTTGTCAAATTTTAATTCTGAGTCGAAAATTACTCCAAGGTTTTTAACGTTTGTTCTTAAAAATGGGACTAAAGAACCCAAATTTGTTTTTAAATTTTTGGTTACCATAGAGGAACCAATTAATATGACCTCTGTTTTAGCGACATTCAGTTGGAGAAAGCTATTTGTCATCCAATTTGTAATGTCAGTGATACACTCGTGAAGTCTATCCAGGGAGGAACAATTTCCTAAACTTAAAGGTAGGTATAGTTGTAGATCAGGGGTACTCAACTGGCGGACCGCGGTCCGGATCCGGACCCGAACGCAGTCCTGTCCGGACCCAATCTCATTCCTGATTAACTGGATACGGACTAAAACAAAACCGTAGCATTTATTTCAGGGCTATTGAAAAAACACTCCGTCACGAGTGTTACGTTTGCCACCCCCGCTCAACAACTTACGTTCGCCACCCCCGCTCAACAACAAGCCTGCCTGGTTGACGCTTCGCGAGCGGCGCGAGGGTCCGCGCGGCGAAAATGACGTAATCGCTGTGGCTCCGCGTGTGCGCGAGTGCCTCGCGCGCTGTCGGTTCGCGAGGTCGTGCACCTCTCGAATTTTGTAACTTCGCGCCGCGCTTCAGCGCAATGAACAAAGTCACGTTTTCAGGGTTCATACACCTTTATAAGGTGGAATTCAAGCACTTGTACGTCACTTTCAAGGTTCATTTCAATATTTCCCAGCATGTTAAACATAATTAAGTTAAAAAAAACGCCCAATCTCATTGGTTCTCTCATGTTTCGTCCTGGAATTACAAGAGGCTCGTAGGCCTATTTGTTAACCTAATACAAGAGAACTATTCAGTCAGACAGATATTTGTTGTGAAACCAAGTAGTTACAATTTCAAGCAGTGCTTTAACCTAAATTCCAGCACTTTTCAAACCTGAAACATATAGCAACATTAAAATTGGTCAGGTAAATGTTCATTTTCCTGTTTTGAGGGGTGTTTCTACCACATATCGTTTCGGACAAAACGCCTATCGTTTAGGACAAAATGCTCGCGAAAGTATAAACGCCTCCACCGTTCGCGCACCGTTCGCCCCCCCCCCCCCCCCCCCCCCGCTCAACAACTTACGTTCGCCACCCCCGCCGCACCGGACCTCAGGTCACAGGTATCTGCCAAAACTGGACCGCGGACAAATTTAGTTGAGTACGCCTGTTGTAGATCATCCGCATAACAGTGAAATGAGATGTTATGTTCCCGAATTATTTGACCAAGGGGGAGCATATATAATGAAAAGAGGACTGGGCCTAAAACAGACCCTTGCGGAACCCCGGAGGCCAGAGTAGTGGCGGCAGAGGAGAAATTACCAATATTAACAGAAAAAGTTCTTTGTTTAATATAAGAAGTGAACCAATTAAGAACTAAACCTTTAAGTCCAACACAATGTTCCAGACGTTCGATGAGTAAATCATGATCCACAGTATCGAATGCTGCACTCAGGTCCAGTAAGACCAGGATTGAACAATCACCAGAATCGGCATTAATAAAAAGATCATTAGTGACTTTTAAAAGAGTAGACTCAGTACTATGTAGTGCCCTAAAACCAGATTGAAAGATCTCATAAATGTTGTTGCTGTCTAGAAAAGACGCTAACTGACCAAAAACAACTTTTTCCAGAACTTTTGCTATGAAGGGCAGTTTTGATATGGGCCGATAGTTATTCAGAATTCCAGTATCTAGATTATGCTTTTTTAAAAGTGGCTGAACTACTGCATGCTTAAAATATGCAGGAACTATGCCAGAGGCCAAGCTTGTATTTATGATTGATAAAACATCAGGGCCAATGGTATCAAATGATTCCTTAAATAACCAAGATGGAAGAATATCAGCCGAAGAGGTAGAGCACTTCATGTGGGAAACAATGCCAGATAGCTGGGATAGAGAAACTAACTCAAATTTCTCAAATATTGGGATATCCAGCTCATAGACAGGACTAGTTGTGGAAATCGATATATTAGCTCTAATATTTTCAATCTTCGTCAGAAAGAAATCCTGAAAAACTTCACAGTTTTCCTGGGATGGCTCAGGACCATGATATGAAACTGGACTTAATAAAGAATTGATCGTGCTAAACAGAAATTTTGGCTTATGCTGATTTTTTGAGATGATTTCTGAAAAATAATTTGCTTTTACAGATCTAACAGTTTCCTGGAATCTAAGCAAGCATGATTTAAGAATCTCAAAAGACACTACAAGCCTGTCCTTTTCCCACTTGCGCTCAGCTTTCCTGCATTCCCTTCTAGCAGCTCTAATGGACTCATTCAGCCATGGTTGAGATTTAAATTTAGTCTTTCTCACTCTGAGAGGGGCAACCACATCGAGTGCATTTGTACAAGAAGATTTAAAAGAAGCAGTTAGGTCATCAATGTTCAGGTGAGGAACAGTGGAAGACAAACAGTTTCTGTATACAGCTGAGAACTGAACCGCTGCAGTGGGGCTAAACTTCCTAGAACGCAGCTCTGAGGCTCTGACTGGCTTAGCTTGTGCAGCTAGCAGTGAGTTGAACATAACAGGCATATGATCAGAAAATGCTGATTCTGCAATTTTCATATCACTGACATTAAAACCATGAGATAAAACAAGATCAAGAGTATGACCGTGCTCATGAGTAGGGCCATTTACACATTGCATAAAATCAAAAGAAGTGGATAAATTCACTAACCATAGGCTTATTAGGGCAGCAGATGTGGATATTAAAATCCCCCATAATCAAGTTTAGAGTGGTTTAGTGTCCAACATACCAGTCAACTTGCAAAGCGTCATTACTTAAGCAGTAGAAATATGAAGATCATGCAGTGAGATAATAAAAGTATACAAAGCAAAACTTATAAAATGCTAAAAGCTGAAAAAAAAAGGTTTATTGTTAAATTATTATTAAAATGCATCACAGATGCCACAGCCTGGCAACTACTGAACAATCACAGCATGATTTCTGTGAAGTTGTATGGACAAGGTTCCTCTTTTATGTGACATACAGTCCATGGTGCCTTTTTGGTGTATTTTTTGCTAACTAATAAACAGAACTGTCAAAGTTGTTAAAGCATGTTGACCAGGCCAGGAAGTGTGTTCTCTTAATCACTCTGTTCAGAACCTATTAGTAAGCTAATAATATATTTTACATGTAGGATTACCTTGGGATGTCGTAGTGAAGGTCTGTGTGAGACGGCTCGTCTTCACTTGTCTCTCTGACTGACAGAACTACTAAGTGAAAGCAGGAAGTGAAAGGCCTTATATTAACCAGGAAGAGACAGTCACATAAATGTTCACACCAAAAACCAGTTTTGCAGAATTCATATGTTTATGCTGAGACAGGAAGTTGTTGTATTTGGTCTAGAGGAAAGGGTATTGTTTTAGGTAATGTCCTGAGAACGTCAGGTCAGGTTGCTCAGGTGTGAAGGAGAGATTTTCAGAACCTCTCAGCGATGGGGACGTGTGCAGTAAAACAATCACACTAGGGTGCTGGAGGCCATGAGGCGTGGGTGAAAGACACTTGTACTACAACTCTCACCACAGGAACAGTTTGAGATTCATCTGGTCGTCTTAAACCTCTTAATGTCTAATACTTTAAGATGTCATGCTCTGGGATGTTTACGTAGGTATTCCAGGGAGGTATACCTTGAACTGGTGGAAAACATTCGAAAGATAATACCAGGTATCCCATCCTTACCAATCTTTCAGTATGTAATTATGAAATTATTGTAATCATAATTGAAGACTATGTGGGAATGTATAACTATATATGACTTATTTCTGCAGGGGTTAGTCTGAGCAGTGACCATCTGCTCAGACTGTGGGGAGACAGATGATGACCACCAGCAGTCGGTCAGAGAAGTGGGCTATAAACTTCTTCTTGTCTTCACGAGAGGCACTTATCTCTCACTCCTGCACTCCCTGGTTTTTGCTAGGCTTCTCTGTCTCATCTCAGTACCCTGACGCTGCTCTTTGAATTCGAACAAAGAAAACGGAACTGGTTAGGTGGTCTCTCAACGCAATTGACACTATTTTTTCCATGAGGAGTCATGGTGTGGGAGAACCCACATGTCCAGACGTTCTCAGCTGTATATGTATTTGACTCATGGGGGACATGGCGTGGTTTTTGTCTCGCGCCTCTTTTCCTGGAAGATGTTGAGGACGTGTTCTTATTTGGAACTTTGATCACTGGGTTTCTCCTGATTGGAGAAAATGTAAAGAGTGGGGTCAGTTATTGAACGCCTACGGAAATTACCCTGCGTGATTGATGCGATGGGTAGAGCTGTCAGAACGCAGACTGTGACAGTAAGTAAAAGCTTGGATTCGATTGGAGGGTCTCGGTACTCTACATGCAAAGTTGGATCAGTTGGGAGACCGCTGGCTGACTTAAGAGGAGTTTCACATGCTCAAGGATGGGCTCCTTGCTAAATTCTCGCTTTTCTACATTGGCGCCCAAACAAAATTTGCCCGGAAGGTCATCGTCTTGGTTACCTGCTTTCCCCCACACAGAGTGTCCTAGCTACAAGTTCTGCAGCCGATCGGGGGAGGGGGTGTGGGGCAGCAGCGTTGAATTTGTGCGGAGAGGACAACATGCTCCCAAAAATGATCCTGTTCATTTATAAAGATTATGCTGTTGTGAATAAAATAAGAAATAAGACATGTGAAGTCAGGATAAGAGATGGAGATGCAACCACTTCAAACTTTGTTCGACATTTGAGGCTGCACAAACAAAAGTAAGTCTCTGCTATGTATATTTAACATAATGCTATAACGGTTAACTAGCTAGCTGGGATGTGATAACTCAGGGGTCGGAAATGAACTTTTACAAGGGTCCACATGAGCAACTTGACTTGTGTCAGCGGTCCGCACCAACGATAATTCGAAAGCGGGTGACTTCACTAGGACTTGAAGTTTAAGACTTTGGACTTGACTCGAGACTCACTTGTATTGACTTGGGACTTGACTCGAGACTTGATTGTGAAGACTTGAGACTTACTTGTTACTTGCAACTTAGTGACTTGTTCACATGTCTGATTACAACTCAATCTGCCTGTGGGCAGTATTTTTCCTCAGGTAAATGTGAGAAAGTTCGGATGTAGTTCAATTATACAACCTCCCCTCTTCGCACACATTTTGAGTGAGGAAAAAGCGGCTCGCGGGTTTTCTCCCCAAAGTCCTGATCTCGACCTGCTGGCGCTGCCCGGTACCGTGACCCCATATCTCCACCCAGAATATACAGACATCCATCCTGGGCTCCTTACACTTGCAAGCTAGCTGCCATTTGCTAGACTTTCTGTGTTTGTTCGGGACTGGAACTGATGTTTGGTCTCATAATGCCTGTTGTGTACTTGTTACACTAATAAGATAAACGGTGAGGCATATTACCGGTGAACACTTTGTATGTGACCTTTATTTTTTTTACCCGCGCTAGACACACACCAGAAATGCCGACGAACATTTATATTCTTTCATCACAGCGACAGCTTCATTGCAAATTAAACGGATACACTTTCCATTACATTTACTTGATATTTTGATTTTTTCAGGGGGGTGTTAGTGTGTAAAATGGAGACAAATTAAGTATTATATAGCGATCGATTCTTAGTGTTGACTTGTAACTCCCGTCGTAGCACAACTCAAAAGTATGCCAAAAACCCGCACCCCGCGACCCCATAATTTTTACCCGCGGCTGGATTTTCAAACAAGCCCAATTTGGCGTGAAAACCGCGAACCTGGCAACTCTGCTTGGGCGGGCCATATTCCAATTGTATTTTCAGATTTTGCTGTGGGCCAATGAAAACTGGACATTGGGCACCCCTTAGTTTGGACACCCATGCTGAGGGCAGGTGCTAATTCCCTAAAACTGCCTTTCTCATGTAGATGTCTGCTAGGCAGTGTTGCGAATAACGGCGTTAAAAATAACGGCGTTAGGTAACGGCGTCATTTTGTCAGTAACGGGATAATATAATTAATTACTTTAACTGTCGTTACAACGCCGTTGACGTTACTGGTCATTAGAAGCGGTGCGTTACTATATTGATATACTAATGCGAGCTGACCGCTGCCCAGGCTAGTGAGGAGTAACAGATCTCGATAGGTCACAGTTCTCGGTGTAACACCTGTTTAACTTAACAAGTCAGTAAGCGATTGGCTAATGCAGCGTTATGGTAGCCAATCAGAGCCAGTGTTTTTACACGCGCGCCTAAATACTCCAGTGACACGACACAAACGGAGAAGAGGCAGAAATGGCGAATCAGGAGCAAGCCGAGGAAAAATGAACATTTTCAAGGTGGCGATATAAACATTATTTAAGAAAATACTTGAAGTTCCTGAATGTCTACCAGACTGAATGAATGTTCGATTTATATAGCGCCTTTCCAGATTCCCAAGGCGCTTTACAATTTAACACAGGTACAAGTCACAGACAATCAATCACACACACACCGGCGAGAAGCGGCAGCCAATTGCGCACAGCGTACTCTCTACCGGAAGCCACAGCCCCCTGGGGGACTGAATGGGGTGCAGGAAGGGGAGAGAGGACAGACTCTAGTGGCAGAGCACCATCCACCACTGGGCATACAAGCACACACACGCACTACTTTTTATTGAACATAGAGACACAGACACACACTCAGGGAGAATTTTTTGTTGACTGCCAATTTACCTAACCTCCATGTTTTTGGACTGTGGGAGGAAACCGGAGATCCCGGAGGAAACCCACGCAAACACAGGGAGAACATGGAAACTCCACTCAGATAGGGACTTGAACCCAAGACCCCAGTGCTGAGAGGCAAACGTGCTAACCACCAAGCCACCGTGTTGCCACTGACTGGGTATTTGATTTATTTAATTAAGAATAGAGGTTTTATTGTTAAGTTTACTTCTATTGTGAACAAACCAGTTGTCTCAGGTTGAGAGAATTTAATTTAATTTGATAGATGTAAATGCACTTTATACAGGGCTCTCAAGTCTCACGCATTGAGCGTGTGACACACGCATTTGACCGTCTTCACACGCTCACAAGCCACACTTCCGATTTCACACGGCGAGAAATAAAAATCTAGTTTATTTACCTCCGATCCATATCTATGTTGCCCTCCACTGGCGATCGATCGCGATATACAAACCCCCACCCCGCTCAACAACTTACGTTCGCCATAACCCCCCCCCCCAACAATTAACGTTCCTGTCCCTGTTAAAGCTGGAGACTATGTACTGGTGAAGGTGCGCTCTTACCTCTTCTTGCTTCACCTACATGGACTCTCACATTTCCAACACGTATACACGGGCTGTGGGTTTGTAGTATCTGTGATTTTTTTCATTAGTCAAACTGTATTTCTGTTTCAAGTCAGTGCTCCATGGCTATGTAATATACTGTACAGTCATGGCTACATGGCATTCCAGGTTCAGAAAGTAAAAGTCCTCACCAGGATTTTACTCAAGCTTGCCGGATTTTCTAATTAGTGCAAGCCAGGTAAAATTAGTGGAAATTAGTGGAGTTGTGTGTTAGTCTGCAGGTTCATCTCATAATATCAGGACTGTGTGGGTGTGTGTGACTCGTAGGCCTTCATAGCTCCAGTTCTGCTTTGTTCACCCAGCCAACCCCCCTGCTTGTTGTCAAGTGTGGTGGGGCAGAAGAGAAAAAAGTTCCTGGTTTAGTTGGAAAATGGCCTTATGGAATGAAATGAAATTATTTTTTAAAGTAATTTATTTGGAATCATGTTTGAAATAAAGATAACCATGATGAATTGTTGATTGCAACATGTATGTTTAATAAATGATCTGTGTAGGCAGATTGCTTTCATGAGTAAATCACATTTGTTCCACTCATTGGAAAATGAATTTGACAATACAGTCGACTAGCAGTTAAAATTGTGCAGACATCAGGGATGCTCATTCATATTGTGAACTGAACGTCTGTCCCAATCAGCACATAGTCCTGGAAGAACAGAGTGTATTTATAGCAGGGGCTCAAAGATGCACAAAACGGCCTCCAACCAGCTGTGCAGCAAACATTGTGGATTGAATCGTACCTTCATAATGACTAGTTGAGTGTTCACCAGATTCATATCTCCAATGGCCGGCAGAGGAAAACCCTGATTTAGGAGGTCTGCCACAAAAGAGAATTCGGATATTAAAATGGCTTACCAGTGACATTAAACATGTTGCATCAAATTGTGCACTCACCATTAACCTTGGGTATCACGACAGCCTTCAAGACCAACTGAAAGATGCTGGCGATTGATTTCACCTGTTGCAAAGGACATTCAATGTAGTAACAGAGTAACTGTGGTAACAGTAACTTTTTTTACTTCAGTTGACTTTTGAGGTTGTTTTCGTACCTCGAATGGGCCAACAAAGCTTGTTCCTAAGGTCACATTCATTCTGGGGGAAGAGGAAGTGCATATAGAGATGTAAACATGAAGCAAAATGCAGTAATTTAAGATTATTATAATCTTTATATTTATTCAATGACGTACGTATTAAGGGTCAGATTTCCAGCCACTTTGACCCCAGTTACATAAATCTGACCACTCACACCGGCGTCCTATGGGCAGAATGTGGGAGATGTGTCATAAAAAATATGGTCTGTAGCAAAATAATCAGAGGTGGACATTGCAGGTTCAGAAAGTAAAAGTCCTCATCAAAGATTTTCTTTTGCTCAGGCTTCCTGGATTGTGCTGATTCCACTAATTTTACCTGGCTTGCACTAATTAGAAAATCCAGCAAGCTTGAATAAATCCTGGGAAGGAGTTTTACTTTCTGAACCTGGAGTGTCCACCTCTGCAAATTATGAGCATCGCTGATGGCCTGACTGTCCTGTGTAACCCACCACATTAAGGATGAAGAGGGGTGTGAGGGTGGTATTGGGCTGGATGGCATAGGCAGTGATGGTGGCGCTAGCCTGCAGCGTCATGTTGTTGGGTGCAAATGTGACTGTTGGCGCCGTGGCCGTCTTCACCAGGAGATCCATCTTCAGACCAGGAAACTGCTTAGCTATCTAACCCAGAGATCCAGAGTTGGAGTCACTCATTAATGGAATGTTTCCTTTCAAAAATGCCACTGTTAAATATTTGCTCATGACAGCATGCTTCACCCAAACAGGCTTATCTCAAATATTATTATTTTCCTTAACCTAATTCTGCAACTGTTGCTTATGTATGTATGCTTTAAGATTCAAAATTTGAGTTTGAAATCTGTAGTTTCTGAATGCTGGTCTACTGAATGAAGAAACTATTTTGTACTTGAGGAATGAAGTTTCCAAATGTCTTGGTGTCCAGTCGAAATGGAGAACTAGAGGGAATCTGGAGGGGGAAAGAGTGTTATACTTTGTTTTACTACCTGGCTGTTTTTATTAACAGTTTCCAAAAATAAATAATTTGTTGATTCATTGAGTACACTCTAATATGCACAGTAAAATACAGACCCATTCCAAAAAAATAGAATATCATGGAAAAGTTTATTAATTTCCATAATTCCCTTCAAAAAGTTAAACTTTCATAGATTTTATATTCAAGGCCCATAATCTAAATGATTTCAAGTATTTGTTTATTTTTACATAATTTGGGCTTCCAGCTCATAAAACCCACAAAATTAGAATACTGTGGAGAAATCAGCCCAAACTACTTCAGTTTTTGCAGAAAAAAAAGAAATTAGGATCACATCAAATCAATAAAAATATGGTATGGTTTCAAAATGAGGTCAATCTTCAATACTTGGTTGGGAATTCCTTTGCTTTATTCACTGCCTCGATGTGACATGGCATTGAGGCAATCAGCCTGTGGCATCCGCACCTTTCCCTTAGCGATGGCTAGAAGGACATCTTAGCTCACCATATCATCTGTGATGGTAATACTGAGCACCCCTGCAGTGTTGTACACAAAGCCTGCTGAGTTGGCAGTGAAGGTGGAAACTCCCATGTACAGCATGTTGGTGTCCTCTAGGGGCAGGGAGAAAGGCACGGGAGAGAAAGGAGGTTCCTGGTGTGCCCCAATGTTGTAAAATTCCCCCTACAGAGAGAGAGGTGGGAGGTGAACTTTTGTTCAGGTTGGCCTGGATTGTCAGTTGCAGGTTCTGTAATCTTCTTTAAGCTCACCTTTAAACCGAGATCGATGCTGGAAGCAGATATGACAGGTGACTCCACCATGGAATATTCTATTTCAGCATACTGGTCAACTTTGGCCAGAACTGTGGAATTGAGGAGTATAAAATCTCTTTTTTGTAGTGTGTTGGAGAATAGATATGTAATATATGTTTGTAGCACATATAATAAAAAAAAGGAATTTAAGTATCATACCATTTAGTGTTTTTAGGTGGGGATTCATTTTATTTATGGCATCTGAGACCAGAGGACAGATCTGAAATGGGGTTTGAAATAACAACGTGCCATTTAATATGCTTTTTTAGTGGTTTTGTTGTCATGCTCATAGTGGAGGTACCTCACCTGGCTCTGTATCGCATCACGCAGTGCATCATTGATGAAGCTACTGAACAGATTATACAACCAGCTGGAGGGGGAGAGGAAGAGAGAAGGGGGGAAGTATGGTGTTATTATTTTGAATATCGGTTTGTCTTTCATTTATTTTTTCAGTTACTCTCTCCAGTTTCTGTCTGTGTAGCTCAGCTACCATGAGCTCAAGTTCTGCTCTGAGCTAAACAACAATACAAAGAGATTTCTCATGTATTTTAAAGCATTTGCTAAAGTGTTTTGTTGTGTGTACGTTGTGAACTGTGCAGTTCCTATTCACACTCTAAAGTAAATGGCAGTTTATTTTTTACATACGTACATCAGGACTGTATGTATGTATGACATACAGACCCATTCCAAAAAATTTGAACATTATGGAAAAGTCGATAATTTCCATTGTCACGCTACAGCCCCGGACCCCTCCCCTTTGGGCGTGTGTTCATGTTGTCTATGTCTATGTATCTCTGTGGGTGTGGTTGTGTCTGAGCATGTTCATCGGTCTCACCTGTGGCTCATCTCGTGATCACTTGGGGCTTATGTGGTCTGTCTATTTAATGTGCTTTCGCGCAGTGTCCTGTGCTCGTCTTTCTCAGAGTCGTTAATGTGACTATGTGTGAATGTTAGACGTGCATTGTCTGCGCCTTTGTATGAATAAAAGTCTCGTTTGTGCAAGGCAGACTGGACTCTGCCTTGTCCTTCTCCCAGCACCCAGCGTCAC
Source organism: Brachyhypopomus gauderio (assembly GCF_052324685.1). NCBI lineage: Eukaryota > Metazoa > Chordata > Actinopteri > Gymnotiformes > Hypopomidae > Brachyhypopomus > Brachyhypopomus gauderio. The sequence goes on from NW_027506959.1 coordinate 490,888, forward strand.
ATCCATAATTCCATTCAAAAAGTTCAACTTTCAATCAATCAATCAAAGTTTATTTGTATAGCGCTTTTAACAACTCAAGTTGTCGCAAAGCAGCTTTACAGGGTTTACAAGGTTAACAATACTATGGGTCCAGAACCCTAATGAGCAAGCCAAATTATCATTGCATATTATCATTTCATAGATGATAGATTCAGGGCCCACAATTTAAACAATGTCATGTTTTTATTTGTTTATTTTTACATCATTTGGGCTTCCAACAGAATAAAAAAATTAATACTGTGGAGAAATACTACTTCTCAGTTTTTGCAGAAAAAATTAGGATCACATCAAATCAAACAAAATATGGTACTTTCAAAAAGATACATCAATATTCAATACAACATACTGCCGCCCTCTCCAGGACAACAAGGACATCAAACACAACCCAGAGAAACAACTCCAGTCTCGCTGCTAAACATTAGCACACAAACTCTGGCCACATGCGGACCAACCACCAGGCTGCCAAACGTGCTAGTCGGCAGCATGCTAACAAGCATGCTAATGGTATTAGCCATCAGAATGGTAAGACATGTGCCAACCACTACACTTCCAGTCATGCTAGGCAGCATGTTAAGAGTGTTAGCCATCTCTGCGGCCACACGCATCCCAACCACCAGATTGCAAACAATGCCAGCTTACTAATAAGCATGCTATGTTGCATGCTCAGGATGCCTCCAAAAGAACTAGTCAATGAAGTTAACTTCCAATGTGCACAGGCTGTAACGAGCCAGGGTATCACTTCACAGACAGTAACACGAGGAAAGCAATAGTCCTCACTGTTGCTCCATACATCTCTGACAACTGAGAGTTTTGGGTAACCCCATTAGCCATCGCCATGTGGCTTGCGTTAACCGCTGAGGTATGAATGGTGAAAGGAGATGAGGAGCACCTCCACAGCCCCAAACTCTGCTGATTGGGTACTGAGTCATCAGAGATGTATAGAGCAACTGTATTAAGGTCTTTTGCTTTCTCTGATTATCTCTGCAACTGGGAGAATTCCCTAGTATTCTGGATAAACCACTACTAAAGAACAGAAATCTTGATCCTACAGTTCTCAATAATTATCGACCTATAGCTAACATTCATTTTCTTGGCAAAATCATTGAAAAAGTTGTGTCAACCCAGTTGAAAGATTATGTTAAAGCAAACCAAATAAATTATACTTTTCAGTCTGTTTTTTGGCTTTTGGGATTCTGGAGGCAACAGATGAGTACAGGAGGGCCAAGCGGATTGTGGCTTTGGCTGTCACAGAAGCAAAAACTCGGATGTGGGAAGAGGTTAGTGAGGCCATGGAAAGTGACTTTCGATCAACTCTGAGAAGATTCTGGCAAACCCGTCAGGCAACTCAGGAGGGGAAAGGGGTTCCTGACCAACACTGTATACAGTGAGGCTGGAGATCTGCTGACCTCGACTGGGGATGTCATTAGGTGGTGGAAGGAGTACTTTGAATACTTCTCATCCCATCATCACGCCTTCCATAGAGGAAGCAGAACTGGAGGAATTGGATGAGAGTTTGTCCATCACTCTGGCCGAGGTGACCAGGGTAGTTGTAAAATTTCATGGCGGCAACATTCTGGGGGTGGATAAAATCTGCCCTGAGTTCCTTAAGGCTCTGGATGTTGTGGGACTGTTCTGGCTGACATGTCTTTGCAACATTGCGTGTACATCGGAGGCAGCACCTCTGGACTGGCAAACTAGGTTGGTTCCCCTTTTTACGAAAGGGGACCGGAGGGTGTGATCCAAATGCCAGTTGGAATCACAATCCTCAGCCTCCCTTGTAAGGTCTATGCAGGGGTACTGGAGAAGAGAGACCTGGCGATAACAGAATCTCGGTTACAAGAGAAACAATGTGGGTTCCGTCCTGGTCATGGAACACTGGACCAGCTTTTCACCCTTGCTAGGCTTGCTGAACCAGGCCACCTGTGTTTTGTGGATTTAGAGAAGGCATTTGACTGTGTCCCTCTGGGATTCCTCTGGGTGGTGCTCTGGGAGAATAGGGTACTGGGCCCGCTGCTACAGGATATCCAGTCCCTGTACATATGGAGCAGGAGCTTGGCTTGCATGGCTGGCAATAAGACTGGTTGCTAGTGGGAGTTGGACTCTGCCAAGGCTGCCCTTATGATGCCCTCACTGATTCTGTTCACAACTTTTATGGACAGAATTTCTCACCATAGCCAAGTGGCGGAGGGGGTTCGATATGGTGGCCTCAGGATTCCTCAGGTCTCCGTTTTGCGGATAATGTGATCCTGTTGGCATAATCAGGCCAGGACTCTTACCTATGGTCTCGAGCTCTGAGTAGTGTCTGAAAGAATGAGATTGCGAATTCAGGCGACTGAAATTAGTTTTCTCTGCAGGGTGTCCGGGTTCTCCTTTAGAGATAAGGTGCGGAGTATGGTCATCTGGGAGGGACTCGGAGTAGAGTCACTGCTCCTCCATGTAGAGAGGAGCCAGTTGAGGTGGTTTGGGCATTTGGTCCGGATGCCCTGGTGAGGTGCTTCAGGCATGGCCAACTGGAAGGAGACCACAGGGAAGAACCAGGACATGCTAGAGAGATTATATCTCTTCGCTGTTCTGGGCTCGCCTCGGGATCCCCCCAGAAAAGCTAGAAGAGGTGGCTGGGGAGAGGGAAACCTAGGCTTCTTTGGGCCTGGATAAGCGGATCACAATGGATGGAGTCTGGTTTCAGAGCCCTCCACCACACTGAAACAGCACTAGTTAAGGTAGTAAATGATATGAGATTGAATAAAGATGCAGGCAATCCCTCAGTACTTTTTCTGCTAGATTTAATTGCTGCTTTTTACTCTGTTGATCATGAAATACTTCTTGACCGACTCCAGAGCTGGGTAAGCCTTAGTGGCTTAGTCTTAGATTGGTTTAGATCGTATCTAAATGGGTGCAATTACTATGTTGCATAATTATTAAGGTACTTCTTTCTCCACACACTTCTTCCTCACACTGGACCTGGAGCAGTCATGGCCTGGTGGTAGGGAATTGGTCTTGTGACCGGAGGGTCGTGGGTTCGATTCCCAGACCTGAGGCCATGACTGAGGTGCCCTTGAGCAAGGCACCTAACCCCAACTGCTCCCCGGGCGCCGGGCTAGGGCTGCAGTTGGGGTTATGGGCCTTCATTAACCCCATTAGGGGTGTAGGAAGCGTCTCAACTGGGTCAATGAGAAGAAGGGCTGGACCGTTGTCCAGTGATCCAAGGTCCTCTTTTCCGATGAAAGTAAAGTGTGCCTTTCATTTGGGAATCAAGGTCCAAGGGTTTGGAGGAAGATGGGTGAGGAACAGAACCCAAATGTAAATGTGCCGCATTTTGTTAATTGTAATTTTTACACTGCAATCAAAATTTGTCCTCTGCTTTTAAAAGCGGAGGACAAATTTCGATTGGGGTGTAAAAATCACAATTGACAAAATATGGCACACACATTACATTGGCTCAGGTTCAGAAGTGGCTTGACCCAAGGAAACCCGACAATTGTATCCCATCTTCTCTTGCCACATTTTGTCCTTCCACTAGACTTTCCGTTGATATGCTTGGACACAGCACTTTGTGAACAGCCAGCCTCCTTGGCTATGAACTTTTATGGCTCACCCGGCCTATGGAGGGTATCAATGATGGTTTTCTAGCCAATCGTTATGTCTGCAGTAGTCCCCATATTGAACTGAACAGAGACGATTGAACCAAACTGAAGCAATTTAATGACACCTGCAGAAATCTGTGCAGGTGCTTTGAGTTTAGATGATTAGTGTGTCACACTCAAAACATTCATGCATTGCAAAATTTGGGCTGATTTCTCCACAGTATTCCAATTTTTTGAAATCCTGTTTTCATGGGTTTTCTGAGCTGGAACCCCAAATTATGTAAAAATAAACAAATAAATACTTGAAATTGTTTAAATTGTGGGCCCTGAATCTATAATCTATGAAAGTTTAACTTTTTGAATGGAATTATGGAATTAATCAACTTTTCCATGATATTCAAATGTTTTGGAATATAGTTGCTGTTACCTGGCACCCCCATGAAACGTGATGCTGGCGCGGCCAACAGAGGCTGCACAGTTAGCGCTGCTGACCATCGGACGGCCGGTCTCGTCACTTTGAACGCTAATGGTGACGGAGATAGTCAGTCCACTCACGGCCAAGTCAAACGAACCGCTGTCTGATCTACAGAATTTAAAGCACATTCACTGCTCATTTCACTCAGTATCTTTGAAATAGCGTATGCAGATTTCACACTTGCACAGAAAATATTTGCCGGCTTCTTCTGCTTACATGAAACCGAGGTATTTCACTCTCCAGTTGCCGCGCAGGTTGATGTAGGCATTGCTGATGGTCAAGCTGACTCCAGTACCCGGGACCAAACCCACTTCTGACTGAGGCAGGCCCACATCCACGATCTCAATCCTGGGAAGATCAGGGGTAAGAGCACTAAGCCAAACATTATGAGCCAGTTCCCCAGACCAAGATTAGTTTTAAACCTATATGAACCACTGATATAACATTGTCTAAAAACCCAGCCCTGTGTCAATTTAGATATTTATTATTAAAAGTATTGTTCAAACATACTTTTGTGCTTGTGTATTTATATTTTTTGGCAGAGGTCAACCTAACTATAAGGCAAACGAATGTTTGTGTAGGAGTGTAGCTCTCACCCCGTCAGACTGTAGGAGACATCACCAATGGGAGACAAATCTTGTTTGCCGCTAATGTCTGGCACTTTGATGGTTTTAAGGTTATCCAGCAGAGTGGCAATCCCAATCTGACGGCCTGCAGTCAAGCAAATAGAAACCTGATTGCACACAGCAGATTTGATAAACATCTACAGTGAAGTTTAAAAGTGGAGCCACTCAGCTTGCAGCCCTATGTTGTATGTATACAAAATGTAAACAGGTATATGTTGTAGCTGTGCTAATTGT